>NC_061819.1:38970834-38995834 GCF_019202785.1 Penaeus chinensis
ACTAATCAGATATTGGAGTAATAGTCAGCAAAATTTAAAAACAATTATTACTCACCCAAAAACTTGCATATTTTGCATAACAATGTAAGATTGCATTGTGAAAGATGTGCACCTTCGTTGCCTGAGATGAGTCATGCCATCACTTTATAGGCATGTCACTTGGATGTGTTCAGGCTCCATCTTGTGGGCAAATTTAGTAGAGATTTACATATCAGGTGGTGGGTTGTGGGGACATGAAACCCTCCTGGAAGTGGGCTTTAGGGGACATATAAAGACAAAGACAGTACTGTTGTTTTTTAAGGATACTTTATGCTATCTCCACCTGTTGGATCAAGCATATATTGTTGTAGCTACTGTCATGGTAACCCTTGGGGGAGATTCTGCTGGCTCTCACAGAACCCCATTATAATTAGCACCTGATTAACATTTATTTAGTTTATTATTATTATGTTTTTATACCCCACAATTTCTTTGGTATACTTCATGTCTTCTCCGGCTCTTGTATGAGTTCGGTTTACACAAAGCAACTGCTACGTCTGTATGCCAATCCAACACCCTTTCCATTCGTTTTTGTCAGGGTCATGATGATCTGAAAATCTATTGAATTGCAATTAAAATGATGGCTATAACATTTAGAACATTGTTGAAACTATATGAAATAAGCTAATTGCATGCTGAAAGTCATATCTTCTATCAGATTTATTTTAGACAGAGCTCTTATGACTTTAAAGCGTGGTATGTGCTACTGCACAGTGCCTTATGCTTTAACCAATTTGAGATTTGAGATCTTATCAAATGTTACTAATTTAACATTGTTCCAAATCCATACAGTGATCCCCAACTCTTTTCCTCCTTTAGTCTTCAATAGGTTTATATCATTTGCATAAAAAGGGTGTTGTTGATAAAATAACTGTTAGAGATTCTCCTTGCCCCATCATAACTGAGTCTGCTATATCTGTATTCTCAGCTGTTACCTCTCCTAGTAAAGATATATACTTTGTATAGTTAATTTAATTTTAAAAATTTAATCCAATTGTGATAGGAGCATGAGTATGACTTTCCATGATAGCATGTCTTCCATTATGAATTGGTTAAGATTTCCAAGTTGAATGTTAGGTATTATAAGTTTGCAAATAATCAGATGTCATTTTTATTTTGGAAACATGGTAACATATAGAAATACATACATACATATATATATATATATATATATATATATATATATATATATATATATATATATATATATATATATATAATTAATATTTTGTTTATGTATGTAAAGATAGTCAAGTCAGCTTTTGCTCACATTGTTAGCAGAAGGAAATAGACATTTTTTTTCTCTGGTGTTTGTAATGAAAATTAGATAGCACTTAAGGAAGAGTGATAGTTTGTGGATATGGGTGTGTGGCTGGATGGGTGGGTGACTGTTTATGCATGAGCTTGTATAAGATTATTTATACTTCAACAGGCTGCCGTTTTATTTTTTTTATTTTATTTTATTTTTTTTATTATTATTATTATTATTATTTTTTTTTTTATTGAAAAATCATGTCTTTGTACTGCAGTGCAAGCTACAAAGTTTTATATTATGAAATGAGCAAGCCTACCTATTGTTGATTTTAATGTAGATATCTAATAACTTTAGGTGGAAGATAAAAAGATTGAACTTTTGCCTTTTTATATGTTACTTGCTTCCAACACAGATGAATTCATTGATGTAGTAATAGACAAAAAATATCTGAAACATTCATAAAAATTGTTTTGTGAAATATATATTTGTATTTTTTTTTTCATAGGAGCTTTTGACTGGAAATTTACAAAATAATAACTGCAGGTGTTATGGAACAGTTATATATATTGTCTCTAATATGATAATCTTCATCTCATGGTAAGCCATATGCAAAGTTAGTTGAAAAGGAAAAGTAAACAAAGTTGTTAGTGGAATGGTCATGTGAAACGAGGTAGAGATCCACTATTTTCTGTTGCAGAGGATGAAGGAGGAAGTCCAGCTGCTGCTAGGCCTGACTCGGATAATGAGTCGGTTAAATCTGCTGCATCACGGACGTCTAGGGCATCTCGGGCATCTAGGGCCTCAAGGGCATCACGGGCCTCGTCAAGAGCCTCACGCAGATCGAGTGGCAGTAGCCGTGGAAACAACACGGACGATGAAGCCGATCAGAGGTATTTACTTAGCTTTTGGTTCTGATAGCAAGCTGGTATAGATACAAGCTCATCAAAGACAGAAGTGTGTTTAATTTCATAGTTCATTTGTAAAAATTTCATGTTCATTGTTTTTGATATTATACTTTGAAATATAATGTTTTTGAGATATGATGTTAACTGTTTTAATCTTTCAAGATCTGGTGGTGGAAGTGACAGTGAAGTAGAGGAGAGGCGCTCTGTTATGGACAGCGATGATGAGGAAGCGAGTCCAAGCAAGAATGGCCCCAAGTCTCCTGCAGGAAGTGATGATCAGAAACAGCAAATTACAAATGAAGTTTTTGGAGGTTCAGACTCCGAAGGAGAGGGTGGAAACAAGGGGGGTAGTCGTTCACGTAGTAGGTCGCGGTCCCGCAGCAAGTCAGGAAGCAGGGCTGCCAGTGGCTCCCGCAGTCGATCTCGATCTGGCTCTCGGAGCAAGTCAGGAAGCCGTGCTAGTAGTAGATCCCGTTCCCGTAGTAAGTCCGGAAGCAGAGCTGGCAGTGGCTCAAGAAGCAGATCTCGATCACGGAGTAAATCGGGGAGTCGGGCGGGCAGTAGGTCCCGTAGTAGGTCTCGCAGTAAGTCTCGCAGTAAATCGAGGAGTGGCTCAAGAAGTAGGTCAAGATCTGGAAGTAGAGCTGGGAGTGGTTCTAGGTCTCGTTCTCGTAGTAAATCGGGCAGTAGGTCTCGCAGTGGCTCGCCCGCCAAAAGGAAGTCAAAGAGCAGATCCCGATCGGGAAGTAGGTCGCGTTCCAGAAGCAAGTCAGGGAGCGCATCGAGGTCTAGAAGCAGAAGCAAGTCGCGATCAAGGTCCAGAAGCAAGTCCGGCAGCAGGTCTCGATCACGCTCCAGAGGCAAATCTGGAAGCAGATCCCGATCCAGGAGCAAGTCTGGAAGCTCGCGCTCACGATCAAGAGGAAAATCCGGAAGCAGGTCGAGATCAAGAAGCAAGTCTGGAAGTAGGTCCAGGTCCAGGTCCAGGTCCAGGTCAGGGTCAAGAGCCAAGTCAGGCAGTAGATCAAGGTCACGGTCAAGGTCAAGGTCAAGAAGTAAATCAGGAAGCAGGTCACGATCAAGGAGCAGGGCAAGGTATGTAGGAGTTTTTGGGTTGGATGCTTAGTATGGTCTCTGGGATAAACAATTAGGATTTAATTCTGTTACTTTTGTTACTTAAAAAATAGATTATAATTAATTTGTGGTATTGGTTTGGAAAGAACCCAGTAGCAGTTCATGAATATAAAGACTAACGTGGGAACTTTGAAAGAACTACAGTGCTTGGTGGGTAATTTACATAAGTGACTGTATATTAAATATCATTGGTTTTGACATTTGCTTTTGGCAGAAGTGGCAGCAGCCGTTCAAGATCGAGATCAAGAAGTGGGTCAGATTCAGGCTCCCCAAAAAAGCGCAGGAGGGTGCTGTCAGACTCCGATTCTGACTCAGGATCTGAGAAAGGAAGGCGGAAGAAAGTAAGTGCTTTATTCTGTATCTTTGATAAATATTTTCATGCCATCTAAGAATTTAGAAAGCTTATTTATTTCAGTGTTAGCAACACCACAGTTCTTTACAGTATCCTTTTACTTATTGCTTACAAAATGAATACATTTAGTACTACAGGGGATCCCTGCCGTTTGTTACAAAAATGGATCAGAAAAATATGATTAACAACGATTTAGAGAATAGCAATATGTAATCTCTTTTAGGAATACACTATCAAAGGATGTAATATGGACAAGGGCTAAAAATCAGTTGTTTGCTCGGTATATCCCTTAATTGATGTTAATGACTTTCAAAGGTTAAGCGCAAGAGGAAGACGAGCGGGAGCGGGGGTGGAAGCGGGTCAGGAAGCGACTCCGACTCCGACGTTCAGAAATCGAGCAAGAAGCCGAAGGGGAAGAAGAAGAATGTGCTCAGCGGCAGTGACAGTGACTCGGGCCCGGACGATGTGAGTCGCCAGCAGAGATTTGTGTCGCTTTTATTGATAGTTGGTTTATATTTGTGGTTCTTATGATACGTCTTCAGTGCTGGGAGAGTATCATAGAGCCAGGCAGAGTGTGTGAGACTGAGTGAGAAGGCAAAAGGTGAGGGGGGGGAGTGGGAAAAGTCTTGTGGGTGTGAGAGACAGTGCGTGTGTGTTTGGGGGTGAGTGAGTGAGTGAGTGAGTGAGTGAGTGAGTGAGTGAGTGAGTGAGTGAGTGAGTGAGTGAGTGAGTGAGTGAGTGAGTGAGAGAGAGAGAGAGAGAGAGAGAGAGAGAGAGAGAGAGAGAGAGAGAGAGAGAGAGAGAGAGAGAGAGAGAGAGAGAGAGAGAGAGAGAGAGTGAGAGAGAGAGTGAGAGGAGAGAGTGAGAGGAGAGAGTGAGAGGAGAGAGTGAGAGGAGAGAGAGAGGAGAGAGAGAGGAGAGAGAGAGGAGAGAGAGGAGAGAGAGAGGAGAGAGAGAGGAGAGAGAGAGGAGAGAGAGAGGAGAGAGAGAGAGAGAGAGAGAGAGAGAGAGAGAGAGAGAGAGAGAGAGAGAGGAGAGGGAGAGGAGAGGAGAGGGAGAGGGAGAGAGGAGAGGGAGAGAGGAGAGGGAGAGAGAGAGGGAGAGAGAGAGAGGAGAGGGAGAGAGAGAGGGAGAGAGAGAGAGAGAGGGAGAGAGAGAGAGGGAGAGAGAGAGAGAGAGAGAGAGAGAGAGAGAGAGAGAGAGAGAGAGAGTGAGAGAGAGAGAGTGAGAGAGAGAGAGAGAGAGAGAGAGAGAGAGAGAGAGAGAGAGAGAGAGAGAGAGAGAGAGAGAGAGAGAGAGTGAGAGAGAGAGAGAGAGAGAGAGAGAGAGAGAGAGAGAGAGAGAGAGAGAGAGAGAGAGAGAGAGAGAGAGAGAGAGAGAGAGAGAGAGAGAGAGAGAGAGAGAGAGAGTGAGTGAGTGAGTGCATTATCTGCTAGTTCAATGATTTCAGTTGTTGGTTGCTAGGCATTTGCATTCACACAGTTTTTGGCTAGTTTTTTGAAGGCAGTAGGGACTTCTTCCTCGGACAAGTATGTCTTGAGAACTATCTAGTCCACAGATCATTTGCCACAACCATAGCAGTGGATGGTTTACGATGCTGATTTCTTTGAGGGCTCTAAATGGTGTGTGCAGGTAGTTCATTGGGCATGTAGCTATTTAGAATTAGCATGCTTTTGACCAGCTTCAGGAGCTCGTAGGATTTAAGTACTAGCATGGAGCTGCAGAAATAGAATTTCAGCCAATAATGCTTTCCTGTTATCTGTAGAAAAACGTTGCAAAGAAGGCTAAAGTGAATGAGAATGATGAGGCCGGCAGTAGAGCAGGAAGCCCAGCACCCAACAGAGAGCCAGAAGGCGAACAAAAGGCTGAGGTAAGTGAGAATATTGTCAAGCTTATGGTTGATGCATACGTACATGGATATGAATCTTTGCATGTATGTATGCATTTCTGTATTTATGTGGCTGTTTATATATGAATATGTAGTAAGTATGTCTTCATATTTATACTCTTTGTTGAGTGGCTAGTTAATTATCATCTTTGCTTTGGAATAGGCATTGCCTCAGCTGTCAGACAGTGAAGATGAAGGCATTCGGAATCAGCTGAGAAACCAGGAGGATGAGTTCGTCAATGATTTCGAGGCCATGTTGGCCAAGAAGAAGGAAGAGGCAGGACGGCATAGGAGAAGAAAAAATAATGTAGATATTATTAATGACAATGAGGAACACATAGCCATTATTGTTAGGAAGGTAAGATTCTTTAATTATCATATGGTTATGGTTGTCGACATTAGTGTTGCCATTAAAGATTAAAATTTTGAATGCTGAGTGTCTTCTTTTCTTTTTTTACACAATTATCCATAGTGGTGCAGAGCTGATCTGCTGATATACTGTTTAAAATAGCTTCATTGCTGTAAAAATATTCCCAGCTGTATGTTCAGCCATTGTGAATGGGTTGGACAATATTGCCTTGCTCTTATAGTTGTTCCCTCTCCTTCCTCCAGATGCGAGAAGCTGCTGATGACGACCGGCAGCTGAATGCCAAGCGGATGCCAGCAACCAAAAAATCTGCAATGCTGGAACTTGCTATGAGTCAGATCAATAAACAGAACCTAATTGAGGGCTTTTTAGATGCCAATGTGCTCTCAGCCTTGACAGACTGGTTGGCTCCCATGCCAGACCGGTCACTTCCTGCCGTTAAGATCAGGGATGCTGTCACTAAATGGTTGCTGTCGGTATGTAATAGGGGTAGGACATGGTTGTGGTCACATATATGCCCAGATTTCCATATACATGAGAACACATCCACACATATCCACACATGCACAACAGCCATAGAACACACATGCAGATTTGTGTGATCCATAGGTCATCATCATTACTCTTATGATTATCTTCAGGGTATATTGTTTTGACCGGCCAATTTTGTATTTTTGCAGTTACCACCTCTATCCCAAGATATGTTGAAGACTTCAGGCATTGGGAAAGCTATTATGTATCTATATAAACACCCCAAAGAGTTGAAGACAATCAGGGGTCGGTGCGGAAGACTCATATCCATGTGGTCACGCCCAATATTCAACGTCTCAGATGATTTCAAATGTAAGTCTATACTCATGGAAGGTAGAATCAATCTGTGGGTGAGTACAGATTTATAGGGTCAGGTTATTACAGTATTTATTATTATTATTTTTTTTTTTACTTTTTTTTTCTGAATGTCATTATTTTGTTTTTCACCCATGAACTTTCTTCATTTGTTACCTCTCTTATATGGTTTAGTATTTCCATTAGCAGCAGAAGGTTCTTAGTCAGCCCTGTGGCAGACTATATTGCCAGGATATGACACAAAACTTTTTCCAATTCCAAGACTAAATTGCAAATATACAACTGCTTTAGAATAAAATTCATGATTGCCAACATAAGCCCTAACACATCGCCTAATTGGGTGTGATGTCACTTTGGACTTCCTAAGTTTTTAAGGAAACCAAGGAAGGAAAGTGAGGAATTATGAGTTATGAATAGGTAGTAATATTGGAATGATATAGATAAGTTTTGGTGAAAAGAAAAAGTACTAGTAACTAGTGTTCTGTTATTTAAAAAACACATGTGTATTATACACTGGCCAGCAACTGATGCGAGTCTGCATAGGTACCCTTTATTCCACATCATTGTATACTTAAATTTTTCATTTCATTTTTTTTTTTTTTTTTCATATTTATATAATTCTTATGTTCATTATCATAGATAGGTGCACAACTTGAAAACAGAATACTCTTGAACATATTTCTTTTTGACTTTGCTATTGCCAAAGGGTTAACTGGGTTTTGATACTTTTATATACCTTGTTCATCTTGGCTGACGTTTTTCCATGTTTACAGCTCTGACAAGAGAGGAACGTCTAGAAAGAGATCTGGAACAGCAGCAGACACAAGGCAGCAGTAGCAGAAGAGACCAACAGGATATTCAGACAGATGAGTCAGGGTAAGTTGAATACAGACAAACAGCTGTTAGAAAAGTGTCCCTTCACTCAAAGATTTGAATGCTTGAATTACATGCATTCTTTCTGGTCTGTTTGGCTGATCACTGCAAGGTACAGTATTTGCTAAAGTCGCATTGTAAGTTGCATGACAGAACTCCCATAAAAAAATCAATGACTGGTGCTGGAATAATCAGTTTAACTTGTGCTACGATTTCAAAACTAAATCCTTTATGAAATTTATTTGCAGACGACCACTGCGACCAGGTGACCCTGGATGGTGCTACAGAGCACGTGTCCCTCGCCCTTCAGCCAAAGATTATGTCAACCGTCCAAAGTGGCAGACAGAAGTTGATATCAACAGAGTAAGTTATGCTTGGTATAGATAAGGGTGAAGGATAGTGTAGATGTTGTCACATTTATTGTAGTTGCTACCATAGAATGGAATGCTGAAGGAAAAAAAAGCATAGTTAAATATCAGGATTTCAAATTATTGTTCTTTATTTTTCAAAGTCTTATTTCATTTAGTATAATTAGCGCAAATTTTCAAATTTAAGAATACAGTTAAAAAACGTATATTATTAAATGGCAAGAGAGAACAGTGTGGCTTTCTTTGATGACTGTCCCTTCACATCTGAGCAATTGATAAAAGTACTGCCATCTGTTGAGAGAAGTTGATTGGTGCTGAATTATTCAGTCCCTTTATATGGCAGTCTGTTTATCTGTTATTTTATTGTATACTGAATAGTAACTTCTTTCTGATTACTTTCAGACCAGTAAGAAAGAGATTACCAGGCTAGACAAGCAGATGCGAGCTTTCCAGGAGAGAAAAAGACTATCCAAAGCTCGTCGAGCAGTTGCAATCAGTATTGAGGGGCGGAATATGACTCTGTAATTCTTACAATAATTTAGTGAAATATGTGTATGTATGTGTATATACAAGAAGCCTTACTGTGCTGGAATAAAGGAGTGTTAGTTTTAGGTTTTGGAAGTGTTATAAACCGAAAATTTGAAAATCAGGTTATAAAAAAAAGGAAAAGAAAAAAGAAAATATAAACAATATGAATGCTTTTTTCTCAGCCTTAGTATTTATTATTTTCTGTCAGTTTATTTAGTTCTAAATGAAGCTATATAGAAAGCTTCGTCATTTAACTACCTATAGAAAAATAAGCTAATCCTTATAGTGTTCTGTGAAGGATTGTTATAGGCAATTGAAGCATACTCATGCACAAACTTTAAATTTCTTCAAATAGAAAGACTTTAAAGATATACAAAGGAGCACTTTTTTTTCTTTTTCTTTCTTTCTTTCCTTACCAAATCTTACAGTTTTATATATAAGTGTCTGCATGTTCATGATATGAAAGGTAATACTTTAATAGTCATGTGTTTTTTGTTGACATGCATCTGTATATGTGCATGTAATGCATAAGAGAGGGAGACTTAGTTGGTGAGTCAGTGTGTGAGTGAGTGTATGTGTGCAGGTGTAACTTCAAGTTGAATGTGTGTATGTTTGTACATGAGCGAGTGAGTGAGCAAGCAAGAAGGCAGAAATGTGCGAATGTGTATACGAGTGTGTACATTTGTGCATACATGTTTTGATTTTTTGCTTATGAGTGTCTTTCTTGATTGGTTTCTTAGAAAGTGAATTATGAAAGGAAATAAGGTGTCTTGATCAGTCATTGATTACTGCAGTTGCACGTATATTTCCATTCTAGTAAAATGTTTACATTGAATTCTAGCTTATCTGATATATAGACACCCTTAGATAATAATGGAAAGTTAGTAAGAGGAAATGAAACTTGTGGTATTTGTAATCCTTTAAGCTGTAATATTTATATCTGGAAAGTACGCTCCCCTGTACTGTCAACATAACTTCTGTGCACATAATATCTGTAATGTCTTGTAAATATAGTATTTATGTATTTTTCATGTTCATATTTCCTCATATATCATCTGTTTTCTGAGAGCCAAAAAGGGTTACATCAGTATGAAAGGCCTCAAGTTGTGTTTCATATTAGAAAAAATATTTTCTTTCATTTGCATGGTCTAAGATATTCATTTTTTTTTTTTTTTTTTTTTCTTTTTTTTTTTTTCTTTTCTTTTTTCTTTGTTTTTATTATTATTCTTTTTTTTATGATAAAAAAATTAGGATGTAGAGAAGGACTGGCAGAAACCAAGTACTCACAATGGTTGTACTTACCGTGAAAGAATATCAAGTATGTGTATATATATATAGACATGAAGGGTGAATGGACATAGTACAGCCTAAATAAAAAGATTACAGAGTACTGCAGCTGGTTGTATCAAGGGAATTATGTGCTTTATTTTTGTACATGACTTTTTCATTAGTGCTCACCTTTCAGTCTCAAAGTTAGGGATGCAGGCAATGGCCTATATATGAGAATCACTCCTTTTCTTGTTCTGTATTTTGAAATAAAAGTATTTCTATTGACTGTATGTAGTACTTAATTTCATTACCCAAAAGAAGAGAGTTTTGTTGTTTCTTGATTGAAGTGAATTCTAAATATGGCTTTTGTTGCAATGGTAAATATTAGGTGCTCTTGATATTCCTTCATGTGAATGTTAGAAAGTAAATTTATGAAAGTTATCCGAGTATACATAATGCAATTATTGTTTGTTAGATTTTTGTGCAGATTGTGATTTGAAAACCTCATGGAAATGTATATCTTTACACAAGTATAGGAATCTTCTTTGTATTAAATATATATTAATCTCATCATAATTTTATGTAAAAAAAATAATTGGTAACAACAGATTTGAACCAACATGATGTTTTATTTGTGCCAGATTGTTTAAAAATTTCTCGAATAATTATTGTTTAGTGCAGCATAAAGCAGGTTCTAAAAATTGAAATATTTCATTATTTGTTAAAATAGGACTGAAGAATTCAATAAAAGTTTTCCAGTTAATGGTATCAGTGAACCAAAACCAGTGTTACAAATAGTTTTTAGGGGGGAAAAAATAATGCAATAAATGATTTGCACAAATCAGGCTTGGGTCCTAACTGTAATGATGAATCTAAGGAAATATAATTTAAGCCAAGTCCACTCAAGGAGCAGTTCTTGTGCAGGTAAACACAAGTACCAAAATACAATCCAAGATGAGCACAGGCAGAGATGACACCACGTGGAGAAACTACAGGCAAACCAAACCAATTTTACCTCTTGGGGCAAAATGGTATGAACCGAGTAATGACCTAGAATGCGTCTTCTAGGAGACACTTCTAGTCTGATATTCACTGCCATTTTTGGTAGCACTATTTTATACCAGATCCATGTATGTACTTTGGTTCAGCCCTTATTCATGGTCCCTGTTAAGTGATTGGGTCTTTTCGAGTGATGGTTAAATAGTAGACAAAAGGTTGAAACTCAAGCTGGAGTATTGTCTCATGGCTTTTTAATCACTGAGAAAATTTGAATAAATGTCTTCACACTTTAGAAATGCATATGACTTCTGTATTTCAGTGTTGGGAATGCACAGCATATATATTTAATTTAACATGAATAACAGAACTTTAAACAATATTATTTAAAAGTGTGACAGCACTATACAGTACAGTTTTGCATAAAGGAACCATGTAAGTGTTAAAATAATATATATTTGGAAACTAAAAGCACTGTTGCAAATTACTGTTTATTAAAATCTTCATGTTAACAAAACATATACCTCAAATATCAAAGAAAACAACAATAACAAGAAAGGGAATGTCAAATATACAGAGAAAACCCGCAACAAACAAAACTGAAATTCACCAGCACATTTCACTCTGACACCACCTGACCAAAGACGAGTGCAATCTAATTCAACCCTTAATCCCACTGTCAGTACCATTTACACACACACACACACACACACACACATACTTTTGGTTAAAGTTTTATATTTTTACATGTATCTCCCTTACTGCATCTCAAGAAATTTAACACCAACTCTGTCTCTCAGGTATTCTTTACCACTGAGCTTTATCCTTTGCTGTGATTTCCTGGCTTCCTCCTCAAATATGGCACAAATATGGCACATGATTTATTACAAAATTTCTAACAAAAAAAAATCTTTTTACATAGAGGTCAAAATAAATGGGAAGAAAAAGTGTGAGATACACGTTTCATCTTAAACTATACTGTATATATATCTCAAGAAAGTATAAAAATATTTCATATAGATTTTATAGCAAAATTGCACAAAATATGTGGCCTTTCAATCAATTAGCATATAATGAAACTAGAATCTTCTAATCCTGGTAAAGTAATCCACAATCAACATCGCCCATCTCTACATAGACGGTGCGTGTCTGTGTAAAGTAATCAACCGCCGTTAACCCATTTTCTCGGCCAATTCCGCTGTGCTTGTAACCACCAAAGGGAACCTCGGTTGGATACAAGTTGTAGGTATTGATCCAGACTGTTCCTGCTTCGATGGAATTAGCCACTCTGTGTCCTCTTTGAATGTCCCTGTGGGAGAGAAGTTCAAGGTCATTAGCACTCACATACGAGTCCACTTTCTTCACATGACCTAGTTACACAGTTAACCTAAACAACATTATAATAGCAATAATTTCACATTCAGCGACACCTGTTCCTTCCTCACTTTGTGAAAACAGCACCAGCTAGTCCAAATCTTGTATCGTTTGCCCTCTTAACTGCCTCTTCTTCAGTGTCGAACTCTAACACGGATGCAACAGAGCCAAAGACCTCCTCTTGCACTACCTGTAATAAAGAAGAAATTCCTTTGCATCAGTAAGCAGATAAATGAGTTTGTTTGGTGTTTCACATTTGTTTTAGTGGTGGTATGTTATGCATTTCCTTTTTCCATAATGAATCTTAATGAGAAGGAATATCACTCAGGAAGAGGAAGAGGAAGAGGAAGAGGGAGGGTGGGGGGAGGGTGGGAGAGAGAGGGAGGGTGGGAGAGAGAGGGAGGGGTGGGAGAGAGAGGGAGGGTGGGAGAGAGAGGGAGGGTGGGAGGGTGGGAGAGAGAGGGGGAGAGAAGGAGGGTGGGAGAGAGAGGGAGGGTGGGAGAGCGGGGGGGAGAGGGAGTGTGGGAGAGAGAGGGGGGAGAGAGAGAGGGGGAGAGAGGGAGGGTGGGAGAGAGAGGGGGAGAGGGAGGGAGGGAGGGTGGGGAGAGAGAGGGGGAGAGGGAGGGAGGGAGGGTGGGAGAGAGAGAGGGAGGGTGGGAGAGAGGGAGGGTGGGAGAGAGAGGGAAGGTGGGAGAGAGAGGGAAGGTGGGAGAGAGAGGGGGAGAGGGGGAGAGAGGGAGGGGGAGAGAGGGAGGGTGGGAGAGAGGGAGGTTGGGAGAGACGAGGGGGGCGAGAGGGAGGATGGGTCGACGAGCTTGGAGAGATGGGAGGGTGGGATGAAGAGGAGAAGGGAGAGTAGGCGAGGGAGGGGAGAAGATGGGGAGATGAATCGGGAGGGGTGAGAGAGAGAGAGGAGGGGGAGAGAGGGAGGGTGGGAGAGAGAGGGGGAGAGAGGGCGGGTGGGAGAGGAGAGGTGGGAGAGCGAGGGGGAGAGAGGGAGGGTGGGAGACGAGAGGGGGAGGATAGAGGAGGGTGGGCGAGAGAGGGAGGAGAGAGGGGATGAGAGAGGGGAGAGGTGGGAGAAGAGAGGGAGGAGAGAGAGAGGGTGAGAGGAGGGAGAGAGGGAGGGTGAGGAGAGAGAGGGGAGATATGGAGGAGAGGGCGAGAGAGGGGTGGAGAGATGGAGGGTGGAGAGAGGGAGGGTGTGAGAGAGGGAAGCGTGTGAGAGAGAGGGTGGGAGAGAGGGAGGGTGGAGAGAGAGGGAGGATGGGAGAGAGAGGGAGGGTGGGAGAAGAGAGGGAGGGTGGGAGAAGAGAGGGAGGGTGGGAGAGAGAGGGAGGGTGGGAGAGAGAGGGGGAGAGAGGGAGAGGAGAGGGAGGGTGGGAGAGAGAGAGAGGAAGAGGGAGGGTGGGAGAGAGAGGGGGAGAGAGGGAGAGGAAGAGGGAGGGTGGGGGAGAGAGGGAGAGGAAGAGGGAGGGTGGGGGAGAGAGGGAGAGGAAGAGGGAGGGTGGGGGAGAGAGGGAGAGGAAGAGGGAGGGTGGGGAGAGAGGGAGAGGAAGAGGGAGGGTGGGGGAGAGAGGGAGAGGAAGAGGGAGGGTGGGGGAGAGAGGGAGAGGAAGAGGGAGGGTGGGAGAAACACACAAAACACTCACACACACACACACACACACACACACGCACGCACCACACACACACACACACACACAATCACACACACACACAATCACAATCACACACACACACACACACACACACAATCACAATCACACACACACACACACACACACAATCACACACAAAAACACAAACACAATCACACAAACACAATCACACACACACAATCACACACACACGATCACACACACACACGCACACAATCACACACACACACACACACACACACACACAATCACACACACACACACACACACACACACAATCACACACACACACAATCACACACAATCACACACACACACACACAATCACACACACACACACAATTACACACACACACACACAATCACACACTCACACACAATCACACACACACACACAATCACACACACAATCACACACACACATACAATCGCACACACACAGAGGGAGACAGAAAAAGAGAAAGACAGAGCAAGAGCAAAAGCATATATAACATGCATACACAGAAAACATATTATGTATAAACTGCAGTTTCAGTTAGCAGTACATACCTTCATATCATCTCGGCAATCTGTCAGCACTGCCGGAGAAAGGTACCAACCTCCAGCCAACTTTCCTTTCAGCAACACCCTTTCTCCTCCACACAAAACAGTTGCACCCTAAAAAAAAATATATTTTCTTTACTTACAGATGTAAATAAAAAAACATTGACTAAAATGAGCATAATAAAGTTAAGATACAGAATAACAAGTTTCAGTCATGTGTTATCATTCATCGCCTTACCTCTTGCCTGGCACTATCGATGTAACTCAACACTTTTTTAGCATGGTCCTCATGGATGGTTGCCCCCACAGTTGTGTCTTCAGCAAAGGGGTCGCCAATCTTCAGCTTTTCAGTTGCAGTTACAAGCTGTTTGAGGTACTCTGCAGCAATACTCCTATGTACAAATACTCGAGTTCCATTGGAGCAAACCTACGAAAATATTACAAAAGCTATATAGTCCCTTTGATATAATCAAATACTTCATTTAGTTTTCCTAACCCCTGGAGTCTGACCCATGTCAACAAGTGAGTTTCTCCTTCCAGCCAAGCTGTCTTGATAATGCCTCAGTTTTAAATAAATGGCAGCCTATTTTTCCCCTTTTGTTTTGGTGTGAATGAAAAGATTAAACTCAATAACAATCTGACATACCAGCATGAGTGTAAAATCAAGTCATAGAGGCCAATTTGCTATTAGGGAGAGCCAAGAGAGAAAGAAAAAGAGAGCAAATCAGATAATTACAACTGCATCAAAAGTGCAAGTGAGTGCAACAAACAGCCCCTTGAATAGGCATGGAATCACTATTTTACTCAACCCCCCCAATCCCTTGCTCCTTGTTGCTGTGGGGGGGCTTAGGAGGCAGAGACTTGGGCCCAATGTAGCAATCACCCCAGCCTTGGACCTCAGCTCTCATCTCAACCAATTTTGCAGGCTCTATTCTTCTCCTCCTTTCCTTTTCCTCCTCTTCTTCATCCCCTTCTTATCCTTATCCAAATCGTTAACTCATATTTACCCTTTTTGCCACGACACTTTACCATAATACTGTGTAACCTTTGATGTCTGGTCCATTTCATTTTGACCAAGCCCCACCCTATCACTATATTTTGTATATGCCGCCAATGACCTTAGTTGTTGACAAAGTGGAAAATTTTCAATAATAAACGTTTTGCTTATCTGGGCATCACATTACTAGTATCAACCACATCAGGTTTGGTGTGTCCCCCCTCATATAGTAGAGACCGGAAAGGACCTTGTGCAATTATTCTTACCTGACCCTGGGACAAAAAGTTTGCCATGAGGGTGGCTTTGACGGCATTCTTCATGTCAGCATCTGGGAAAATGATAAGCGGCGATTTTCCTCCAAGTTCGAGCGTTACGGACTTGATATCTTGTGCTCCGGCTGTCATTACCTATGGGGATAAACAGAGTGATATACCTTTTGAATACAAATGTTTGTGATATCAACTTTATGAAAAGCTAGTTCTGCAATACCTAATAGGAGAGGTGGGGATGCTTAGCACACACACAAACACACACACAAATGAAAACAGAGACTGGACCTCATGTCTCAAATATCTGAACTTCATTCATTTAAATTTTTTCGTCTTAATTTTGTTACACCTTCATATAGTAAATACATTTCTAATCTGTAATCAATTCTATTAGTTGTTTTTCCTAGATCCAGTCTCCAATGTAAAGGAGATTTTCTTGTCTGATGAGGACCCTGTAATTTGTTTTCTTTTCTTTTTCACCACATTAATACTACCAACATTAAAAAAAAAACAAAAAAAAAACTAAATATATATTCTTACTTATGATGCTTGTAATGCACAAATACTCCTAAGGGATTAGTTTTACTTAGTATTTTTATATATATATATATATATATATATATATATATATATATATATATATATATATATTTATGTATATATATATTTATGTATATATATATATATATATATTTATATATATATATATATATATATATATATCTATATATATATATATATCTATATCTATATATCTATCTATCTATCTATCTAGCTATATATATGTACAAACACATTTTCTTTGTTTTTTGTTTTTCATTTAGCTCATTCAATTAGTTTTTTCTTTTTGAAAAGAAAAGAAAAAAAAATTATAGGAAAGAAATGTTTCTCAACAATTAAATCAAGCAAGAAAGAGAAAAAAAAAAAAAAAAAAAAATAATAATAATAATAAAAAAAAAAATTATATCTTACTCTAAACTTTTCATCTGCACATGCAATACTATGGATATCAAAAAGCTTACCTTTGTGCCAGTTGGGACAGATCCCGTGAATGATAACTTGGCAACATCTGGATGTTCACACAGATAAGCTCCTGTTTGCCCTTCTCCCTGAAATTGGGCAAACAAGGTCATCTCCATATTCCATTTCCTTTCTTTGGTTGGCATCTTGGAAACTCATTATATATCATCATTATATATCATTAAAAATCAAACAAGGGAGGGGGGGGAGGGAGGGAGGGAGGGAGGGAGAGAGAGAGAGAGAGAGAGAGAGAGAGAGAGAGAGAGAGAGAGAGAGAGAGAGAGAGAGAGAGAGAGAGAGAGAGAGAGAGAGAGAGAGAGAGAGAGAGAGAGAGCGAGCAGAAGTCCTTTTCATTCCCTCTTTACCTGAACCACATTATACACTCCATCTGGTACCCCTGCATCAGCCAGGACCTCCCCCAAGGTTACTGCTGTCACTGGAGTGAACTGCGAGGGTTTGTACACAAATGTATTCCCACAGGCCAGAGCTGGAGCAACCTGCAATGGACCATTATTCTGAATCACTTTTCTGTGCCTATGACTAGATAATCAATATTCTAGGAGTGAATCCTTCACTGCTGGTTCTGTTGAGCATTGCTGAAATTAAAACTAAAATAGAGCAACGACTGGAAAAATTCTAAAAAATATTATCATTACTAATTATGAAAAATCATGAATGATATGATATTGAATAACTATAAAACAGTGTAAACCAAAAAATAAAATAATATAAGAACATTTGAAGTAAAACATAATTAATTCTATGCAACCATGACACTCTATGACCTGCTAAATTTACACTGTTGCGAAATAAAACTAAGTAAGGACATCTAGCGAGCTTATTTTAAAAGGAATACATATTCATGTCAAAATCACCTAATTTTCATGGCTTCTTACTCTATCAATCATGCATTTACTCATCCATATATATACCTAGCAAGAGGAACAATCATGGATGGATGGAACATGGTCGACTATTATTAGCAAACACAGACCACTAAAAATCACCTTCCAAATGCAGGTCTGCAGGGGGAAATTCCATGCGCCAACGCCTCCAATTACTCCAAGTGGCTGCTTTTGTACCATGGCAAAGGATCCTCCGGGTAATGGGACGTGCTGGCCTTCATAAGAGAGATATCATGTTAGCTCTAGATAGGCTAAGGTCAGTGACACTGTAGCAGTGGCTTATGTATAAGTGGTTTCCTGTATATAATTAAATAAAACTGAAGAAGAAGAAGAAAAAGAAAACTATAAAATGTATTATTTCAATATCCTGAAAGACTTATTATTACCAGTTGTAACATTTACTAAGTAACAAATAAGTAAAAATAAGTATTTCTGCATGTGTGTATGTATGGGGAGAGAAGTAAACCTCTCCTTGCTAAATAAAACACAATGTAATCAATGAAAACATCTCTCATACACTAAAATATAAAAGTAGGTCACCCACCAACAATACAGGGAGCAAGACCCCCATAGTACTCCAGAGCATCAGCGCAGGATGTAATATCCAGACGTGCTTCCCAAATAGGTTTCCCAGTGTCTTGCACCTGTCGCGAAATTTAAAAGGACATCATCAAACAAGTTCGTGCACAATCACGTAACATATATTCATCTAAGACATTACTTCACATAACCATGCCTACGAAGCACTGACCTCCAACCTGGATATATCTTCTAGGTTTTCCCTGATAATCTGTCCTGCTCTTAACAGCTTATCTCCTCTTTCTCTTCCTGAAAGCTGAGAGGAAAGAATTCTCACTCCCACGTCTTTTAAAAATTCTCTACAATATGCAGTAAATGACATTGGGAAATAGTAATCTTTCAATGAGATTAGTAAGCCATACTTTACTCCACGTTGCAAATACTCCTTTAGCAACTCCAACAGCTCTGTTGACCTCTTCTACTCCAGAGATGGGTACACCGCAAAGCAGCTCTCCGGAGGCAGGCTCAAGAACCTATAAAGAATCATTTTCATCAAACATATCCCTCTTTTTGTTTACTCTCCATTTGTTCTACATATATACATTATAGTGGCATATTCACCAAGAATTCACGCACTTCATCTATGGCTTCTATCTTCAACAAAATTCCTACTCATTTTCATTAACTACTTAGTAAGCCAAGCATTTAATAAGAAGAGCATTCCCTAAATAGGTTGAATCACACACTAGCTTCATATGTGGTCATCTACTTTCTTACCATTCTATAGAATAAAGAAAAGAATTATGTTTAATGCTTCTTGCAGATAAATTGTAAGGGACTACAATAACACAGCAATATCAAAATGGGACAATTACAGTTAACAAGAACAAAGACTACAAGCATTTTTTAATGGGGGGGGGGGGGCACAAAGGAGAAAACTAAGGTTATGGCCATAAGGAACATGAATAACACTATTATTAAGGATATTCTGGACAAAGCAAACGTATGCTTATAATCAGTTACAAAGCCTGCTGCTCTCTGCTCACGTTGGGCTAAATCCACTTGAACCTCCAGTGGCTATGTCTCATTGTTCCTGTCCAAAATAAAATTTGTTGTGCAGCTAATCTCAAGAAATATTTCATGTAATGTTGAGTATAATATCCACTGGGAATATCTATTTTCCAGGCAAATGTGTAAATATTTTGCTTGGTGGTACATGCATAAAAGTTTGATTTTAGTGAGTAGGTAGGGGACTCCCCTCTCCCTTGGCCAGGCTGGAACATGTGCTACTTTTCACAGAGATCTAGGCAAGACAAAGCATGATCCTAGCAAGTGCAAGTGCACAAAAAAAGCATCATATTCCTCCAAGTTGGGCCTCTTTTAAATGCCAAGCCAGCCATGGCCAAATGTTGAGTGCTACTCTTGGTAAAAAAAAAAAAAAGTCTGAGTGCATTCTCCATAAAAGTCTTCATTCTACATCACATGAGATATTGATACTTGAATGCTAAATATAACAATACCACAAATTTCATCAAGGATCTATCCCATAAACATGCACTTTATATCAAAACATTAATGGGACCAGGTGCTCCAGTAACACTATACCAAGTGTGCTATCTATGACTTGAAAGGGCAAAGACCTTACATCTTTACATTCTAAAATCTTCTACACATAGACAATATGAAGTGCACATTCTATGATACCCTTCCCCCTACTGCCTAACTCTAAAGTACCATGTGACCCCCATGGCTTTTGGACTAGATAGTAGAGGGGATTCTTACAGAAAAGTGTGCTCCATGATGGAAATGAACAGCTGATTTGTCACCTCAAAATACACAAAACACATCACCTTGTAAAAAAAAATTAACCTACAAAATTGCAAAACATAATATAGAAAATAAAATAAATGAATTAAACACTTAAAAATAACATATACCAAGGAAAATGAAACTATTAACCAAATATCACACACATATATACCCGTACTCCACGCAGCTACAGAAAAACAAAACAGAAGAGAATAAAAAGTGGCTTAAAGCACCTTCATCGATCCAGGACTATCAACTGGCAGACAACGCTTGCCGGCCACGAAGTTCCATGGCCCGCGGATGGTCCTTGTGATGTTTCGGCTGATCACCAGGGAGCTGAGGCCACTTGCCATCTGAAATCGGGAAAGAAAGGGTTATGATCTTCGAGAATGCAGAGAATAGGATGAACACAGATCTGTTAAAAAGGAAGAAGGAGAAGGAGAAGGAGAAGGAGAAGGAGAAGGAGAAGGAGAAGGAGAAGGAGAGGGAGAAGGAGAAGAAGATAGATGAAGAAGAAGAAGAAGGAGGAGAAGGAGAAGGAGAAGGAGAAGGAGAAGGAGAAGAAGAAGACAGACAAAGATGAAAGAAGACAGAAGAAAAAAGTCTTCTGAGTTGTCACATATGTATATGTAACAATTTTAACTGGCCTGTATGTCACCCATTCAGAAATATTACCTTGATTTATAAACTTGAAAAACAGGATATTTTAAGGGAAGATTCATGTGTTTGTATTAGAAAAGGCAATTATATAATGCCAAGCAAAAGGATTATACAACACAATTGGGAATATATTTTTGATTCAGAACCATCCTAATTATCTTAAAGGTACCTGGTAAATAAGAAAGAAAGAAAGAAAGAAAGAAAGAAGGAAAAGAAAGAAGGAAAAGACAGAAAGAAAAGAAAGAAAGAAAGAAAGAAGGAAAAGACAGAAAGAAAAGAAAGAAAGAAGGAAAGAAAGAAGGAAAAGAAAGAAAGAAAGAAAGAAAGAAAGAAAGAAGGAAAAGAAAGAAAAAAAGAAAGAAAGAAAGAAGGAAAAGAAAGAAGGAAAAGAAAGAAGGAAAAGAAAGAAGGAAAAGAAAGACAGAAAGAAAGAAGGAAAAGACAGAAAGAAAGAAAGAAAGAAAGAAAGAAAGAAGGAAAAGAAAGAAGGAAAAGAAAGAAGGAAAAGAAAGAAAGAAAGAAAGAAACCCATTCAGAGAAAAAAAAAACTAATCTTTCTGCCTCTTTATTCACAAATAATATGTAATACATACAAAATAAATACAAAATCAGACGAATTAAATTCCCAATGCACACTAAATTAGGCCTGCCTCGAATACCTCTCTCCTCCTCGCGATACCAGCTGGATCCCTAAACCTTATCACGTCTTTATGTATCTCCTAAAAGACCGGGATTTAACTAAAATAAATCCCACGTCCTCGGGCTCTTCCTCGGGGATTTCTTTCCAGCCTCGTCGGGGAAATTCCACGGCCTTTGCTCTTCAGTAGTTATGTACGAGGAACTTTTAATGTTTTTTTTTACTTGTGAGTTTTTGTATATGTTAATCAGAGGGACGGACAGATAATCGAGTGATTTCAAAGAATTCCTCAAAAAAGAAAAAAGTGAAATAAAAAAAAATAATAATAACGTAATAATACTAATAATGTAATAATACTAATAATCTAATAATAATTAATAATGGAATGATTTCAATTTTAATTCCAGATAATCTAATCATTTTAAATACTTCCGCAGACAAAACGAATTAAAAAATAAAAGAAAGAAATAAACACAACGAAAACATAGGCCTACCCAGCAACAGAGCCTCAGACCCTAATTTAGCCTCTTTCCAGCTTCTGAGACGAGTGTCAGGTCCTCTCACGCGTCCCTCGCCCTATCTCGCCACCCGCTGATTCAGAATTGGCAAGGAAAGACTAGAATATATCGAAAGTTCACTTACCTTTTGAGGTTTTATGGAAAAATTTCTGGAGCGAAAGATAAGCTGTCGACTCTCTTCGCCCGAGGGACTCCGACTCGCTCGTTCCGGGTTACGTAGTAGAGATAGTTTTATTTGACGTTTAATTATATTTATTGTTCGAGTATGCTATGTCTATTCGAAATTAGGATGTATTTTATATTTAGGTTGGTTTGGGTTATGTAGGGGAGTAAATGTTGTTCTGGAATGTGAAGATATTCACTTTTAAGGATTCGGGAATTAGTACTGATTAGAGTACTTTCCCTTTTTTTTAATCTTCGAAAATAATACATTTTGAAAACTTTTTTTATTGTTGTTATGAGTAAGTATGTCTCTATTTATTTAAAAGAAAATTTCAGGTTAGATTTGTGCGATTCTCTCCAAAGTACTGGAAAGAGGGGGGGGGGGGTAGGGATTAAACTCTGGGAACATTCCATGCTTCGATATACATATATATATATATATATATATAGACACACACACACACACACACACACACACACACACACACATATATATATATGCATTTTCCTTTCTTTTTCCTTTTTTTATAGTCCCTCGAAGTCGAAAGATATGAAAGGGAGAGACAGACAGACAGAGAGGAAGAAAAAAAAGAGAAGAAATGTACTGGGTATATACTATGCATCTGTCTATCTGTATCTATATCTACAACTTTCTATCTATATGTATATATATATGCATATATGTATATATATGTAATATATATATATACATATATATATAGTGTGTGTGTGTGTGTGAGTGCGAGTGCGAGTGCGAGTGCGAGTGCGAGTGCGAGTGCGAGTGCGAGTGCGAGTGTGTGTGCGAGTGCGAGTGCGAGTGCGAGTGCGAGTGTGTGTGCGAGTGTGTGTGCGAGTGTGTGTGCGAGTGTGTGTGTGTGTGTGTGTGTGCGAGTGCGAGTGCGAGTGCGAGTGCGAGTGCGAGTGCGAGTGCGAGTGCGAGTGCGAGTGCGAGTGCGAGTGCGAGTGCGAGTGCGAGTGTGTGTGCGAGTGTGTGTGCGAGTGTGTGTGCGAGTGTGTGTGTGTGTGTGTGTGTGTGTGTGTGTGTGTGTGTGTGTGTGTGCATATGCATTAATGTATTTGTACCGATATACATGTGTATACGTATATGCACACGTATCTAGAATAGCGCACACGAGTGTGCGCTATTTGCGTTTCAGCTCAAGTTCTATTATATCTGTCCCATTCAGTATTGTGTGCTTTTCATTCCTTTCCAACCTTGAATTTTATGATCTACATATTACTTTTATCATTTCTCTTCTTTATTTGACGCCGTTGTATCATTAAATTTTATTCAACTATAAAAAAATCATTGACGAACACCGGGTCGCTTTTTTGGTTACAATATATTCCATTTTACAGCCACTCAAGCAAAGTTTTAAGCATCTTGGCATGAAGGTACAGCCGGGGACTAAGAACTCTCGCCATCATGGATTTTGGTGTAAATTTCACTGTCTTTGATACCAACAAAGAGTTTGAAAACATGACCGACACCGAAAGAAAACGAAAATGAATGGCCGATTATTGATCATGCTTTCTTGGTGGGTATATCAGATATATTTCTGCTTAGAAAATGGGATGAAAGAACGCGCAAGATACATTTTTGAAGTCATATAATTGGAGATCATCGCTGGAGTTACTTATATTCGACCTCGTCTGAGTTCAAGGGAGATCTGTGTCATGGATACTTGCAGTCGAGGCTTCGAAAACCTCGTTCGCGGATGGTAATAATACATATATTAAGCTGGATGGTATCTCTCCCCCTCCCGAGATCGATAGTCAATCCACAGACTAAAACGACAGAAAAAGAAAAGAAAAAAAAAATCCATGACACCCATTCAATTCCCATACACAGGTCCTTAGGAAAAGCCTCATAACAGTCCAGGAACTACCATTAAGTACTTCTTAAGGCCTTAATAGCTGGCGACAAACTGGAGCTGCCAAGGCCCTACAGAAAAACTGGTGTACTTTAAACTCAGCAAGGGCGGGAGTATGTATGACGGGTGTCAAAACAATGATTTGGTGAATATGGTTAAGTGTTGAACTTAAATAAAAAAACACTTGAATGATCAACTTTCTGGTGCGATTAGCTATGAAACGAAGGACCTATCACGCTGCTGTTCCAAAATTTACAAGGAAACAAATAAATAGACGAACTGATATAATCACAGAAGCAAAGAGCAAGTCACATCCACACACACACAAAAAAAAAAGACATAACAGATTCACACGATAAGCTTAATACTCGGTAATAACTCGACTGCAGGCACACTGTCAACTCCTCCGATTCGCTTGAAGACAGGGACAACTTCTCTCTACTGGAGATGCAGTGGTGACCCCAGTTTCATGAGAAGCCCAAGCAGGTACAGAATGCATTTGAGTTTCATGATTTCTGTTAAGTGGATTTCCGAGGATCAGTTTGGCTAAAAGCAGACAAAATTAAATTCGGGAAATTAGACAAATACAGTAGGGATTACAGACAGCGCTAGTGTATGAATGGCTCACAGTCGTTCGAATAATTTTAAGTGCTTAATTCAGTTGTAAACTCGCAAGAAACAACCAGTGAGTAGTTACTGATAATACCAAATGTAATAATGAAAATACTAATTTTACTTAATGCACTGTGGTACCTTTTCATGAGACAAACGATTAAAAGCCGTTGAAAAAGACAACTGCATGTGTTTGTAAGGGTATTCGAATTGGCTTATATGTAGATCAGCTGTTGGAATAGTTATCTAAAATTGGTAAAAAATGTAGTATTTCTTACAAACACAAATCCTAATACAAAACTTCGTATGAAGCGTGCGATTTCGTCGCCTGGCAGTGTGAGAAAAAGACTTCTTGTCATGCCCGAAACATTTATTAACATAAATGACATGATTACAATAACAAATGATGTAAATGCTGTCACAGGATTATTTTGTATCGCCGAAAGCCAACGAAATGTCAAGCACTGAACTAAATTCAAAATATAGCCTTCGTGTGGTAAATCGGGAAATATTCGCATTTACTAATCACAGACGTGTCCAAGCCTTTCACTTGGGAACCACTAACAGGATTACATCCGGTTCTACACAATGCTTGGTAATAATATCAAGAGCGTCATGAC
>NC_061819.1:39000834-39003334 GCF_019202785.1 Penaeus chinensis
TAATAAAAACAACAATAATAGTAATAATAATACAATTCAGTAACACAATAGAACGTTACTGCAGCATCGAAATATTTCCCAAGAAGAGAGAGTACCAAGCTATAAGAGGGAGGCTGAGGGAGAGGAGGAGGAGGAGGAGGAAGAACAGGACGAGGAGGAGGAGGAGGAGGAAGAACAGGACGAGGAGGAGGAGGAGGAGGAAGAACAGGACGAGGAGGAGGAGGAGGAGGAAGAACAGGACGAGGAGGAGGAGGGGGAGGATGAACAGGAGGAGGAGGAGGAGGAGGAGGAGGAAGAGGAACAGGAGAAGGAAGAGGAGGATGAGGAACAGGAGAAGGAGGAGGAGGAACAGGAGAAGGAGGAGGAGGAACAGGAGAAGGAGGAGGAGGAACAGGAGAAGGAGGAGAAGGAGGAGAAGGAAGGGGGAGGAGGAGGAGACGGAAGGGGAGGAGGAGGACACGGAAGGGGAGGAGGAGGGGGGGGGGGGGTGCCGCCAGTATGTCCGGTGGCCGACGTGGGCAGTGCAAAGGAACAGGTCAGTTCATCTTCAAAGCGCCGGTTCCTTGAGCTCCCTGGCTAGTTTGTGGGTGGGTTGTCCCTGGCCTTCCCTGCGTGCTCAACATTGCAACATTCCCCGCGTGCTCAACATTGAAATTACCTTTTTAGTTTGCAATTCGACTTCTTTTCCTCTTTTATCATTCCTAAAACAATTTCCCGAAGTGTCACACCTTTCTCTCCCGATGAGTAACTCGGTAGCGATAAACAATCAATCTCTGCTTGTTTCTCTGCCTATCTGTCTATCTATCTATCTATCTGTTCAGATGTCTACCTATCAACCGATGTGTCTGTCCGTCTTACCTTCTCTATAAATCCATCTGTCTGACTTACCTACCTACCTACCCTGCCAGCCTGTCCACCCATCAGTCATCTATCTATCCTCCAGTCAATCTATCACACCCCCTCGCTTCCTCCCCCCGACCCCGCCCCCGCGTCGCAACGCCTCAGCTATCCCAGTGTCAACAGCCTCGGCCCCGCCTTCGACGCCAGTTATCGCCAAACAGTTACTCGGATCAACGCGCGTGGAATCCGTCGCATAAACAACTTAAAGAGCGGCGATGGACAGGGGTAAAAAAAAAAAAAAGAAAGAAAAGAAAAACCAACGGTAACGATAAACAACAGAAAAAAAAATAAAATAAAATAAACAACGTTACCATAAAACGATAAAAAAACAGAACCAAACCTAAAAGAAAACAAACAAACGAAGGTAAAGTGGGGGGAAAACACACAAGGGAACAGACCTGTAAGTGTAGAAGGGGTGTGTGTTGAGCGCCAGAGCGGGGACCCACCTGTTAGAGCCGAGTCCCGCCGATGAATAAAGTTTAAGGAGATGGCAACGCGGTATTCATCTTGCCTCCCCCGTCCCCCCCACCCCCCTCCCTTACTCCTATCACCCCCCCACTCCTACCATCGCTCCCCTCCCCCCCTTACGCCCGCCGACGCCCGCCTCGCTCGCCGTAACGCAGTGCCGGCTGAAATCCGTCAATTTTTTATATACACATTCCCTCGTAGGCTCTCCTCCTCTCTCGTATTCATTTCCTCTCCTTCCTTCCTTCGTATTTTTCCTCTCTTCCTCCTCCTATCGTAATTCTCCCTCTTCCTCCTTCCACCGACATTCTTTTCCTCTCCTTCTCTCTCTCTTCTCTCCTCCTCCCATCCATTTCCCCTCTCCCCCTCTTCCATCGTCATTCCTCCCTCTCCTTGTCTCGCATTTCCCCTCCTTCATTCGCATTTCTCCCCTCCCCTCCTTCCACCTTCTCTCCCTCGCACCGTTCCTGTTCCGGCCGTTCAACCGCGTCTCGACCTCAAGGGACGGACGGAACGGACGGAACGGGGCGCGAGGGACCTAAGGACGAAATGTAGAGGGCGTGCGTGTGCGTGTGCGTGTACGAGTGCGTGTGCGTGTACGAGTGCATGTGCGTGTACGAGTGCGTGTACGAGTGCGTGTGTGTGTGTATGTGCGCGCGCGTTCGTGTCTGTGTGGATTCGTGTGTCTGTGCCTTCATGCGTACGCGTTCGCATGTGTGTTCGTATCTATGTGTATTCGTGTATGTACGTGTCCATGTGTGTGTTTTTATGAGTGCCCTCTTACCCTCCGGTGTGTGTGTCGGTGTGTATGCCAGCGCACGTGCTTGGGTGAGCGACTGCGTGCGCGTGGAGACTGGAATTTACGATCCAACCGGAACCCCCGCTTGACGGACGGTCCGGCCGCACCTGCCATGCCGTTCGCCCCCCCCTCCCTTCCCCCTCCTCCTCCTCTTCCTCCTTGTCCCCCTTGGACGGCTGCTCTTCGTCTTCTTCTACACACACACACACACACACACACACACACACACACACACACACACACACACACATACACATACACATACACATACACATACACACACACATACACGCACACGCACACGCACACACACGCACACGCACACACACACACGCG
>NC_061819.1:39005834-39010834 GCF_019202785.1 Penaeus chinensis
GAGAGGGAGGGAGGGAAGGAGGAGGAGAGGGAGGGAGGGAGGGAAGGAGGAGGAGAGGGAGGGAGGGAGGGAAGGAGGAGGAGAGGGAGGGAGGGAACGAGGGGGAGAGGGAGAGAGGGAGAGAGGGAACGAGGGGGAGAGGGAGAGAGGGAGAGGAAAGGAGGAAGGGAGGGGAGGGGAGGGGAGGGGAGGGGAGGGGAGGGGAGGGGAGGGGAGGGGAGGGGGAGGGGAGGGGAGGGGAGGGGAGGGAGGGGAGGGGAGGGGAGGGGAGGGGAGGGGAGGGGAGGGGAGGGGAGGGAGAGAGTGAGAAATCATAGTGGCTTTCTTTCATATCCTATCTGTGAAGTCATCATTTTATATTTCTCCAGACTGTCAAATGAGCAATAAACACGTATTAGTTTAAACTATTTTGCACCCTGAATCCTATATGGGTAGGGATGAGATAATGCACTGCAGGTGGCAAATACAGACGGAGGTTTCATTAGCCCCATCATAAACTAAAAAGATTGGCCCATTAGCAGTTAACTCTTCCTATTCTTCACGATTTTAGAAACAATTACATCTGTTGTTTATCTACCTTTCTTTTCTTCACTTGTCCTTCCCTAATCCTTATTCATTCTCACTAGTTTCATTCATCCCAAAATCTGCAACCGTTGACCTAGTGCAAAAGACCTCCACTCCTTCAACACGAGCAGGGCAGGATTCATGTCCATGCTGAACAAGTTATAGATTAAGACCCGCATTTTGCATTGCCTCCAATTTTGGTGACCTTTTAGAAATTACTTTTTTAATTTGCAGTAGTCATTCCTTCATCCACGCTACTTGTTAAAACAGGGCTAATATTTTTGTGTTTCCCAAGACTTTAATTCTACGAGGGGCCACCAAGCTCCGTATAGCACAGGGCCTCGCCACATCAAAATCCGGCCCTGAACACACAAGGTAGCTTACCTGTGACGCTGCAGAAGGGGTTTGCCCTCGAACTTGGGCGAAACCACCACCACGCTGAACTTGGCTCCACATCCATCGCTCATGTCCTCCACCGACTACCGAAGAGTGAGAAAGAGGAGTTTAATGAACCTGTAGCCTTCACATTTACACACATAAAAAACACATAACGTTTAACAATACTATACAAAGCTTTTCATATTGGAGGCTGTAGAATCTATGAAGACCCATAACCTATGATAATTCAGGTTGGGAAAAGTAAACTAATAAGAGTTAAATCAATGGAAACTTTACAATATACTACACAAAACTAATAAGGCAATAAAAAAGCCTAATTCCTCATATCTATTTACTTGCAGTTACTTAAATCCTTTGGTACTTATTAAGAAGCATTCATTATTACTTAAAGAAAAAAATCCTATAAGGAATATTACCTTTTCCATTTGCTGCTTTTATTTTTATGAAATTTTCTATTCAATCTTTTAAACATGAATTCTTTAAATTTTCAATCTCTCATTTCACTTCTGATGTTGGAATATAAATACATCATATAATCTTCACATCTTTTCTTGTGAAAACTCTTGATTTAAAATATCTAAAGGATCAGTCTCATGCTTCAAAAAACATTTGATCTGCTACCAAATGGACAAACGAAACACCAAGTTTAATCCAATTATGTTCTCTTGTGTAAACTATTTTGAAGTCAGATCATCTTAACACTCAAAAGATTACCAATATTCATCACAATCAGTGAAGAACTAATCAAGGGTCATCTTTCACACAAATAGGAAAATAAAAGAACACAAATGAAAAAATGAAACACTTTAATGAAAGAAAATGTTTCCAGTCACTGAAACTAGACTTTAACTATATTGTCACAATAACAATGTTTCCCTACAAGGAGTGCAGAGTAAGTGTAACTTGAATATCTCTCCAAGAGAGAGAAGAATCATGTGGAATTTGATCATTCTCTATCAAAAATGTGAGGATGAGGAAGGGGAGAATAAGAGAGGAAAGACAGAAAGAAAGACTCAAAGAAGAAAAGAAAAGTAGGGCATAGGGAAGATGAATTGTAAAATAATGGGTCCCTCCAGTTAGCCTAGCAAGGAGTTCAATGCATAGACCTTTTTGCCAATATCATAAATGGCACTGGAAAAATGTATGGTCCCTTTATTACAAAAATGGCTTAAAATCAAAGGCAGTAAAGGAATGGTCTTGAGCTGTCTGTGCACTAGAAGTTGTACATTTCTTCCGCTGTGGGTATGTGCATGTAACACACTCACAAGCGCACTCAGATGGGGACAAAAGAATGAATACTGAGAGCAGGTAACAAAAAAATGGAAGAAGGTAATATCTCAAGGACTGCTAAATATCATGTAATAAAGGCCACTAAAAATAAAAAGCTTGATAGATAAAGTATACATTTTTATACCAAAATACATGAAAATTATTTCATTCTCCAAACAAGATGTATTTCACTTAACCAAGCAAACTGTTTGCTAGCACATCAAAATTCAAACAATAAATATTATGTGAAATATCAAGAGAGAGAAAAAAAGGATTAGACTATAAGAAAAAAACTAAATATACATATAAGTATAACCAAACACTTTTCAGATACAAAATATTACTACAACCAACAAGGAAAACACAAGTAAGTGATTTATTAGGTTGGGATCAATCTAAAGGAATCTATTACCACATAAGGGTCTAACAGTAATATGTATTATCACATCATTTCAGTCTTGTACTTTTTATAATGAAATTGATGATTAACATTCATATATCTGTATATAACTATGCTTATATCAACTAATCAAAATAATGAAACCTCTGACCACTGCAACTACAATTCCTAACTCTGAGCTACATTGGAAATCAAAAATTATAAAATATAAATTATATAATGAATTGGTCATGGAAAGTTGAATATGTTGCACTCCAACATAATAACATTTTGCTTTCCCTTGTTTATTATACTAATTGGTCCTGCAATATGGAAAACACTATACTGTTGCATTTCAGACCTAATGCCTTTTCACCTTTCCTTGCTGTCTGTCATATCTCGTTGTGAACTGGCGGTAATGAAAATAGCAAGTGAAGAAGCAGTAATGCACACAAGATACAAAAGAAAGCAAAACTGGGAAGAGATCAGGCAACCTTGGAGGTGGTGTCACTGTCAAAGACACGACTGTCAAAAACGAGAATCCAACCAACGACAGGTAAAAGGACCTGTTGATCCAGCGCCAAAACTCACTATATTTGGATTTCGTCTCTCCCTCTGACTGTCTGTTGATCGAGTACATAACATAAACAAGGACGGTTAATGCAAGTGTTGGAACCGTCAGCCCATCCTTCACCAGAAGGGGCAACATGCTGATAACGGATACAATGAAGAACCAGGTAACCATAAAAGTCTCCTCTCCATATAAGAAGCAAGCTGGCACTGCTGCCAACAAGATACTCTTTTCATGAACATGATAGCTTAGGAGGAAAAACACAAAAGATGCATTAACAAGTCCATAATGAAGATTCTTCTGAGTGGGATTAATAAAGATGTGCAAACTTGATGGAATCATACACACAACTGTGGACAGTAGACATATCAAAGCCATGTTGGTATTGCTCACAAGATTTTTCAGTTTAATAAGAATGGATAAACTGCACCATACACTGGCTACCTTATCCTCAAAGAGACCTCTATTAATTGGGAAAAGTCGGTTAAGTACTTGCAAAAATACTTGGGGATTCTTGAGAAAGGGAGCCCAAACTAGAGCAAAGGTTAATATCACAGATAAGCCAATCTTGGTGATCTTATAGAAAAATCCTAAAACGCCACCTTGTTTGAAACACAGGCCCAACAGATAGAAAAAAATTGGAAGTGCATGATACAACTCCATTTGCTTGTAGTTCAAAGCTAAAGAAAACAAAACTGACCCAATGCAGTCATATCCCTTCATGAGAGCAGCGACGGCACCCACAAATATTCCTAATGAAGCATTGTTATACTGAAAATGACCATAGTCTATCAAGTACAAACCAGGATACAGTATCAAAGCCATATACTCTAGCTTTCCACTCCTGTACCTTGGCCGAGATGCAGCACAAAGAAAGAGGTAAGCTGCTGGTATGTATATCAGGAGATCTACAACAAACACTGTGTATCTCATGAACAATTTGTGTTCATAACTCTCATACCCGCGAGACGTATGAAGTTCGACAAACTCGGGATTCAAAGTCTTAGCGACAAGGCCACACAGATAGCTATGGTAAGCAGTAAGAGGAGGGTAATCCAGGCCCCAGTAAAGTAAATCATTATCAGTGGTGTTCATATACCAATCCTTCAGGGGCAAATTCACCGTCACTTCCTGCCAGTGGCGCTGAGCTTCATAATCTCCAAACATTGGGGCTTTTCCTGCTCCGGAGTAAGGATACAGCGACACGCACCATCTCAGAAGTATCCCGAGAAGGGTAATGAAAATAACATTGGCCATTTTACTGATGCACCTTCCGAGGCCACAGGCGAGAAATGCGACTAAATATATATAGCGTGTTCTTGTTCAGCAGTCGTGACAGTCCTTCCTCAACGGTTGGCAGATAGTCCAGTGCTGCGTCCTTAGATGTGAAAATTGACCGGCTCATCAACACTCCCACTCCTCCTAGAACACAAACAAAACATCAGTGGATGCCATAGTAGTTAACGAGGTCTAATGACCAGTATCTTATTTAATCACTAACGTATTTAACAGCAATGACCTAAAATTTTTAGCTGTGAAAATTTGGTAGACTAACAAAATATACTGGCCGATTCTGCCAATCCACTGATAGTTTGTTTGTTTCTAGGCCTTGGGACATAAAACACATGACAGGAATACATAAGAAATAACTTGGGGGGGGGGGGGGGAGAAAGAAAAAAAGAAAGAAAGAAAGAAAAGAAAGAGAGAGAGAGAAACTTGTACTAATAATGGCTGGCTATTCTAAGCTACAAACAACTTAATGAAAATTTTTCAAAATGCACTATTTTTTGTCATGAAAAAATGCTTCACTTTACACAT
>NC_061819.1:39053334-39060834 GCF_019202785.1 Penaeus chinensis
TATATATATATATAAATATATATATATATATATTCATATATATATTCATATATATATATTCATATATATATATATATATGTATATATATATATATATTTTCATATATATATATATATATATATATATATATATATATATATATATGAAAGATGATTATGATTTATCATTAGTGTGATAATGATGATAGCACCAACATAAAGATGGAAATAAAATAGAGATGAGAGAAGTAGCACTATAATAATAACATAATAACACTGGGATTAATCTATAAAAGTTACGAATGGAAATGATTTTTTTGTTTCAAACAGGAGATGTAACTCACGCGTGACGAATGATAATGATAAAAAGGATGAAAGTAAAGATAATAACAGCGCTAAGGAAGGAAATGAACGACGATAACAATACTGATAATAACGAGGCAGATAGTAGCAATAGATAAATAAATACATTTAGAAATGATATTCATTATGATGATTAGGTTAAGACACTCAAATTGAGGTCGATGAAGGTAAGTTCGTAACAGTGTTAGGAGGGATAATGATAATGGCATTAGTACTGCTAGTAATTGACGATGGTAATGAAATTCATCAATAGTTACAGTAATAACAATGATGATATTTATAATAATAGCGTAAATACAATTTGTTTTTATTCTATAGGGGAATTCCTTATTAAGTTTTGCATGGAAATCTTTTATTCGTTTGAAGCATAATTATACTCAAACAATGAGGAATGTTCTGTAGCCCTGCTGGCTCCCGCAAAATGAAAATCAAGAAAATAATTATCATTTTGGCTTGGAGAACAGAGCAAAAATTTGATTAGTAATATCTCCTTTATCAAAAATGTAGATTAGAATAAATCGATCAACAGGTAGAGCGACTGCCCTTCCTACGGCAAGGGATGGAGTCTAAGTTCTCCAAAGTTGATATTTTCATTCATTAAGTTTGGTCTCGTGACATTCCAGAGGCAAAGTTCAGCGGCCCCGCACTCTGGCGGCGGAGAGACGGCGGGCGTGGCAATTTCCCGCCATTTTCCTCATTATTTTTCAGCTCTGCCACTCGCTTTGTTTAATCTAGCTCCTTCTCGGCCATTCCGCCCAGGCTGGCTCGTCCGTCGGTGCAGTTTCCGACACGCCATTCCAGTCCCTTTGCTTTCGGAATGCTTTAAAGAGCGTTTGTTTATTTGGGCCATGGCTGATCTCCGCTCTAGAGTCGAGATTGGCTTCCCCTTTCAGCCGCCGCCGTGCCCACGCCTCCGAGGCATCCGCTGATACCAAATACAATGAGATTTGAAACTTGGCGAGGCGCTGGAGTACCGTTCGGGCATCGGCAGTTGTCCGAGACAGTTGTTTGGTAATGATGATGAGGAGGGCGGAGGGCGAGGCGTCGCGGTAATTGGGGATCCGTAGGGGATTTCTGGGACCGTCAACCCTACCCCGTCGCGGCCGCGCGGGGGTGTTATTACTCCATTAAATGAACGGGAAAGCGCTTTGAGGAGCGGCCCGCCGTCAGGACAGCTGACACACAGATAACGACGTCCAGAAACGCAGGCGAGGGCGCAGTTTCCGCGGCAGGAGAGCGAGCAGGACTCCGCGGTGGATGTCGTCGCGGCCGACGTTGACGGGCGGAAGACGAGGTGACGACGGCTCGGGGGGAGGAGGGGGGCGAGGGGGCCAGAGAGGGCTAGGCTCGGGGGCGGGGTGATCACGACCCGGTACTGATTACCCCTCTCTGCCTGATTTATGGCCCATAAATCTTGAGATATGATATTAACCTTCGAGTCGGGAACAGCCAGACTCCAATTCAGTGATAGGGCATGAAATTCGGCCGGCGCTGCAGTGACACAGGGAGGCCTGCGCGGACGGCCCTCGAGGCTGGCCGCCCTCAGGGACACTCGCGGAGGCCCGCTCTCGAGGAGGCGCCGCAAAACAAAGGGGATTGCTGTAAACGTGTTATCGTACCCTGAAATTTTATACTCGTTCGGCCCGTCGCGTCCCGAGCGGAGGGGAGGCGAGGGGAGTGCGTGTGGAGGGAGGGGGGGGGGGGGTGGAAGGAGTACAGAAGGAGGGAAGGAAGGGGGTACAGAAGGAGAAGAAGGGGGAGGGGGGGTCTGGGACGGGACTGACCCCTGCCTTCAGAGCCGCCGAGGGAATCCAGCCGAAGCTCCTGAAGCTCCTGACGAACGAACGCACCCACACGATTCCCTCGCCCCCCCCCCTCCCCCAGCCCGCCGAGCCTCCTTCCTGCGGCGTCGGGGAGCGGCACCGGCTGGAGAGCTCTCGACCTTGGAAGCTCTAGACCCAGGGAGCTCTGTACCCAGGGAGCTCTCGACCCAGGAAGCTCTCTACCTAGAAAGCTCTCGATCCAGGGAACTCTCAACCCCAGGGAGCTCTCTGCTTAGAAAGCTCTCTACCAGGGAGCTCTCTACTTAGAAAGCTCTCTACCAGGGAGCTCTCTACCTAGAAAACTCTCGATCCAGGGAGCTCTCTACCCAGGGAGCTCTCTACTTAGAAAGCTCTCGACCCAGGGAGCTCTCTATACTTAGAAAGCTCTCGATCCAGGGAGCTCTCGACCCTGGGAGCTCTCTACCAGGGAGCTCTCTACTTAGAAAGCTCTCGATTCAGAGAACTCTCGACCCAGGGAGCTCTTGACCCAGGGAGCTTTTCCCCGTCGCCAGCTCCTGTGCGCCTCTTTGTTCGAAGTCGCTTTCAAAAGGGAAACGAATTTAATCTATTTTATCAGGGCGGCGAGAAAGGGGGGGGGGGGGATGGCCAGCGAATAGACAAGCAGACTTTAATGCGTCTTTGTCTTTTTATATATATATATATATAGTATATCTGTATATCTATCTGTCCATCCATCTATCCACTTATCTATCTCTATATATATCTATCTACCTATCTGTTTATCTGTATGTACACACACACACACACACACACACACATGACTATCATTATTATCATTATTATTATTATTATTATGATCATTATCATCATTACTGACATCGGCATTGTTATTATCATTGTTATTATCATTATTATCATAATTATCACTGTTACTGTTATTACTATTATTATTGTTGTCATTATTACTGTTATTGTTATTATCATTACTAATATTATTATAATTTCATTTTTGTCGTCAATACTATTGTTATTATCAATATTATTATAATTATTATCATTATCATTATTATTATTGTTGTTATTATTATTATCATTATTATTATTATTATTATTATTATTATTATTATTATCAATATTATGATAACAATGATAATAATAATAATTATTATTATCATTATTATTATTATTACTATTATAATCATTATTATTATTATTATTATCATCATCATTATTATTATTATTATTATTATTATTATTATTATTATTATTATTACTATTATTATTATTATTATTATTATTATTATTATTATTATTATTATTACTATTATTATTATTATTATCATTTTTATCACCTTTTATCATTACTATTACCATGGCTATTATTATAACTTTTATTATCATCATTATCATTATAATAATAAAAATAATAATAATATTTGTTTTCTTCTTATTATTATTACTATCATTATTATCATTATTATTATTGCCATTATCATTATTATTATTATGATTATTATCATTATGATGATTATTATCATTATGATGATTATTATCATTATGATGATTATTATATTTTATTATCGTCATTAATATTATTATTGCCAATATCATTATTATTATCATGATTATTATTATTATGATTATTATCATTATTATCATTATTATTATTATTATCAATATTGTTGTTGTTATTATCATTATTATTATTATTATTATTATTATTATTAGTATTATTATTATTATTAATGTTATTGTTAATATTTTCATTATTATCATTATCATCATCATCATCATTTTTACCAATATCATTATTATTATTATCTTTATAATTATTATTATCATTATTATCATTATTATTGTCATTATCATTACTATTATTACTACTATCACTTCTATCATTATTATTATTACTATAATATTACTACTACTAATAATAATAATGATAATGATAATAATAATAATAGTAATAATAATAATAATAATGATAATAATAATAATGAAAATAATAATAGTAACAATAATGATAATAATAATAATAGTAATAATAATAATAATAATAATAATAATAATAATGATAGTAATAATAATAATTATTGTTGTTGTTGGTATCATTATTATTATTATTATTATTACTGTTATCACTATTATTTTTATCATTGTAATTATTAGTATTATCATTATCATCAGCACTATTGTTATCATCTTTATAAGAATATGTACCGTTATTGTATGAGCATTGTGATTACAATGATAAGCAATAACAATAATAGATACAGTAACATCAGCAATGCTAAGAACAATAGCATCGCCGTTAATAGCAGCTATTGGACACCGTTTCCATGTCAGCAAAAAATACAATGCGCGGGTGATAAAATTACAGCATAAAGTGACCTCCGAATGAGGGCGTTTTTCGTAGGGTCTGTTCTGAACGACAGTCTAGAGTATGTGTGAGCGTCCAGGTCTGAAAAGTTTTATTTTCGTAAAGTGTATATGTTTTTGGATTTCTATTCCATAGTTTTTACTAGTTTTGTCTAATGGTTTTTCTTTTTTTCTTTTTCCTTTTCTTTTTCTTTAGTTGTTTTTTTCACTCCGAGATGTCCAGGCTCTCTCATTGTTAGCTTCCCTGTCCCCTGTTTATTTTAGGTCCTTTATGTCTCGGAGGAACGTCACAAGCCTGCGTTTTGATATTCTGAATGATTTAGTATGAATTATGTATGAATTAACACCGTACTTGTTGATTGTTGTCTGACTTAACGAGCCAGTCGAGGGGCTTCAGCCTGTGGTGTTCCTAGTAACGTGGGTGGGCCTGCCGTGTTGCCTAGTGGTACGCATATTGTTGTCTTCAAGGTGTGCTTTAAGTCTGTTTACATATCTCTCCATTGATTCTAGTATAGGTCTCTGCGCCACTGATGTGTAGCAATTTCAAGGGAAACTTTTGTTCAATGTCGACGATCAGGCGTGTCCTAATGCTATTTGAACCTGATAATGTTTACTGTAGAAAACATTTCTTCTTAGTGGATGGTTTTGTAAATCCCTTTCTCCGGTGCTCATTCTCCGTAACCATGCAGCTGGTGCTCAAGATAATATCTATTTCTTTTTCTGTCCCTTTAACCGATTTTGCTTGCACTAATGTTGCAGTCACCGCCAAGCTGTCCCTAAACCATTTGTTGGCAATGACTGCTCTCGTCACTGTGTTTTCCCCAAACGTCTTTCATTTTTCTTCGCCTTGTCTTGAACACACAGGAACCGGTCTCCACTGAGCAGCAGTTTCTTTACGACTTTATGTGGATTTCTGATGACCTAAGTCCGTTTCTTTTCCAGTCTCCTTGAATCTAATGAATCGTTCCGTTCATCTAAGTCTCCTTAACGTTTCCCTCGCCATGTCCCTCAAGCTCTGCCGGCCATTGAGTCTCCCAATCTGCATTTCTTGTGGACTTCTCGCATTCTTTTTAAATCATTTGCAGGAGGGTTCTCGAGTCTCTGTGTGTTCCTGGCCCTTCTCTCCGTGATCTCAGGGATGTCGCTCATGGAATACTTAGGCGGGAGGAGCTTAATAAATGTAGGTTATTCCTGACGAAGGTTATTTTTTTTTCTGCCATCGCACAAGAGCTTCGACGAGGCTTTGATCTCAGACTCCATGGACAGAATCTCGATCATTGACCTCCGGTGTTTCACGCAAAACATCCACGTTTCACAGCTTCCCTTCCCTTTTCTTTGTTAACCAGACTGTCCTCGACAACTTCGCTTTTTGTACCGTTGTAAAAACCTTGAAAAAATCTCTTTCTCGTCTTCCACCTTTTTTCCTTATGACTAAATCCCTCTCCATTCCTAGGTAAATAGATTTCCATAGATTTCCTCATGACTAAATCCCTCTCCATTCCTAGATCAATAGATGTCCATAGATTTCCTGTAGTTGTGTCCCCTCGCGAAATTCCTCAGAGTGGAACCGAGTAGAACTTCCACCAGTCTCTTCACCAGTCAGGCTTTGTCTCTTCGGCTTGACTGGGGTTTCCCGGTTACCTGACTGGCTCTCCTGGAAGGCGTTAGAAGCCCGGTTTATTATCATTTTTCTACTTTTGTTTTTATCACTATGTGAGTATTGCTATCGGTTTCATCTAGATTTTCAAAAGGTTTTATCGTTATTAAGAGTATTATTGTTATTGGTATCATTATTATTACTACCATTATTGTATTTGTTATTAATGTTATTATTATTATCATTATTATTATTATAATTACTTTTATCACTATTATTATTATCATAGTTATTATTATTACTATTATTGTTATTATGATCATTATTGTTATCATTATTATTTTCATTATCATCTTTGTTATTATATTGTTATTGTTATTATTATTCTCATTAATATTATCATCACTGTTATTATTGATATGATTATGAGGATGATTATTGTTATTGTTATTATTATTATTATTATTAATTTATTTTTAGCATTAGTATTAATATTATCATTATTATCATATTAGAATTGCTGTTTTTATTATTATTATTATTACTATTATCATTATTATTATTGTTATTATAATTATTATTGCAATTATTATCTTATTTTTATTATCATTATTATTATTGTTATTATCATTATCATTGTTATTATTATTATTATTATTATCATTATTATTATTATTACTATTATCATTGTTGTTGTTGTTGTTATTATTATTATTATGATTATTATTTTTATTATCAATACTTCTACTATTACTACAATTATCTTTATTATTATAATTATTATCAACATCATTATCAATATCCTCCTTATTGATATCCTCATTGCTGCTTTTATCATTATTATTATCATCATTATTTTTATCATCGCTATTATCATTATTATCATTATTACCATTACCATTATCATTATTTTTACTATTATCATTATCGTGACTATTGCCATTATTGTTATCATTATCACTATCACTATTATCATATTCCTATTCTTATTATAATACTTATCTATCATTACCATTAACATTATTGCCATTATTATCACCAAATTATCAGATCATTATCATTGCTGCCATTCGTATTACCACTATGGCATAATTGCATTTTTAATATGAGTAGTATCATTAGCTTGACTCTCGTTCCTATAAAAATTACTTTTCACATTTTCAGCACTATATTCACCCTATTTATTCCCTCTTCTTCCCTTCTTCCATGTTCTTGATGACAACATGACTCACGGATTTTTCTTTTAATTTCATTCTGCTTCATTCTGAATAGTGTTCTCCCGTGTTGCTCTCTGTTGCAAGGTGCACTTAAGATTGCTGGATCGTTCTTTCAATTCCGTGAAATTTCTCCTGTCTGACTTAGATTTGGATATTGGGCATCCTAATAATAATAATAATA
>NC_061819.1:39068334-39078334 GCF_019202785.1 Penaeus chinensis
ATGAATTGTGTGGATATTTTGTTCAAATGAATTGTGTGGATATTTTGTTCAAATGAATTGTGTGGATATTTTGTTCAAATGAATTGTGTGGATATTTTGTTCAAATGAATTGTGTGGATATTTTGTTCAAATGAATTGTGTGGATATTTTGTTCAAATGAATTGTGTGGATATTTTGTTCAAATGAATTGTGTGGATATTTTGTTCAAATGAATTGTGTGGATATTTTGTTCAAATGAATTGTGTGGATATTTTGTTCAAATGAATTGTGTGGATATTTTGTTCAAATGAATTGTGTGGATATTTTGTTCAAATGAATTGTGTGGATATTTTGTTCAAATGAATTGTGTGGATATTTTGTTCAAATGAATTGTGTGGATATTTTGTTCAAATGAATTGTGTGGATATTTTGTTCAAATGAATTGTGTGGATATTTTGTTCAAATGAATTGTGTGGATATTTTGTTCAAATGAATTGTGTGGATATTTTGTTCAAATGAATTGTGTGGATATTTTGTTCACCGTTAATTGTGTGATTTTTTTTTCAAATTAATTGTGTGGATTCTTCTTTTAAATTATTTGTCTGATTCTCTTTCCAAATTAATTATGTGGATTATGTACCAAGGTCTTTGAGAAAGGGAACGCTTTTCAACCTACCATTGTCTGTACAAAGTGCACTGGACGGAGGTATAACGAATAAGAAATAAGTCAATAATATGGGTATCAGTGTAGGTATAAGGGAAGTTGACACAGAACGAAGTCATGCTGTGAAATATAAGGCGTGGGCGGGAACAGAATAAACGGTATGGCGGTGGCATCCAGCGCGAGAGGCCATTTTCTGACGGATTCTGTACAGTGCATGATGGTGGCATATACAATTATCAGATTATTGTTTTTATTAGTATCATTATTATTTTTAATTTTTCATTTTATTTTATTTTATCTATTACATTATTTCATCATTATTATTGTTTTCTTCTTCTTATAATTACTACTACTATTACTTTTATTATTGTCATTATTGTTATTACTGTTATCATCATCATTATATCAACAATAGTATCATCATTGTATCTTATTCGGACTGAATTGGCACAGACAGACTATCCCCGTTTGAGTTTTCAGAATCTTTCTTTTTCTCTTCTATCTTCTTTTATTCCTCCTCCTCCTCGTCCTCGTCATCATAAACATTATCTTATTCTCCTTTTCTTCGTTCATCATAATTATTGCTATTAACATTATTATTATCATTGTCATTATCGTTATCGTCACCATTGTCATTATTACCAGTGGCAATATCACTATTATTATCATCGTCATTATTGCTATCATCATCACCGTTTTTATTCATCCTCCTTCCGTTTCTCCTTCTTCTTTTCCCTTCAATTTCTTCTTCTTCTTTTATTAATGTGTTTTTCCTTCACTTATTCATTGTAATCTAGGATCAGAGCGATTTTTATAAACCATTTTTGCCTGTGTATGTAGAGAGAGAGAAGAGAGAGGGGAGGAGAGGAGGGGAGAGGGGAGAGAGAGAGAGAGGAAAAAGGAGAGAGAGAGGGAAAAGGGAGAGAGAGAGAGGAGGGAAAAAGGGGAGGAAGGGGAAAAAGAGAGGAGAGAGAGAGAGGAGAGTGAGAGGAGAGGAGAGGAGGGAGAGAGGGGAAGAGAGGGAGGAGGAGAGAGGGGAGAGAGAGAGAGAGATAGAGAGAGGGGGGGAGAAAAGAGAGAGAAGAGGGGAGAGAGAGAGAGAGGAGGAGAGTGAGGAGGAGAGAGAGAGAGGGAGAGAGAGAGAGAGGGGAGAGAGAAGAAGGGGAGAGAAAAGAGAGGAGAGAGAGAGAGAGGGAGAGAGAGAGACGAGAGAGGGAGGAAAAAGAAGAGAGAGAGGAGGGGGAGAGAGAGGAGAGAGAAGAGGAGAGAGAGGAGAGAGGGGAGAGAAAAGGAGGAGAGGGGAGAGAGAGGAGAGAGAGAGTGAGAGAGAGGAGAGAGAAAGAGTGGGAGAAGTGGAGAGAAGAGAGAGAGGGGAGGGAGGGAATGAGGAGAAGAGAGAGAGAGAGAGAGATGAGAAGAGGAGAGGAAGAAAGAGAGAGAGAGAGAGGAGAGAGGAGAGAAAAGAGGAGGAGAGAGAGAGAGGGGAGGAGAGAGAGAAGGAGGAAAAGAGGGGAGAGAGAGAGAGGAGAGGAGAGAGGAGAGAGGAGAGAGAGAAGGGGAAGAGGAGAGAAGAGGGAAGAGAGAGAGAGAGAGAGAGAGGAGGGAGAGAGAGGGAGAGAGAGAAGAGAGGAGATAGAGGGAAAAGGAGGAAGAGAGGAAGGAGAGAGGGGGAAGAGAGATGAGAGAGAGAAGAGAAGAGGAAGGGGAGAGAGAGAGAGAGAGAGAGGGAGAAACAAAACAGGGAGATAGATAGATTGACAAATAGATATGTATATATGCGGCAAATATAATAAGCGCTGTTCTGAGACCTCTTGAAGCTTACGTTCCATGCAGATTCTCACGCGCCAAGTATATACGGCTTGCCTTGTTGCGTCATGTCCGTGTTCTATTTTTTTTTTCTTTCTCTTCCCTTGGTTCCTTCTTTCTCTCTCTCTCTCTGTGTATGTATGTGTGTATGTGATATCGATATACATGCATCGCCGATACTTTATTAATTTTTTTTCTCTTCAAATTTGTGTCTTCTCCGTGTATATTGTGTTGATTTCTACATCGCAGTAACAGCAATTCCACTTGCAACTGACACTTGGATTCATGGCACTCAATACACAATTCAAAAGTATCAAAAAGCTGTTCCTTTTTAAAAAGAAAAAAAGAAAAGAAAAAAGGAAATGGTCCATTGCTTCTTTCACACTTCTTGAGAGAGAGAGAGAGAGAGAGAGAGAGAGAGAGAGAGAGAGAGAGAGAGAGAGAGAGAGAGAGAGAGAGAGAGAGAGAGAGAGAGAGAGAGAGAGAGAGAGAGAGAAACAGAAACTGATATAGAGACAGAGACAGACAAACAGACAAACGGACAGACATACAGAGGCAGAAACAGAGACAGAGACAGACAAACAGACAGAAAGACAGCCAGAGACAGAGACAGAAATAGAAACTGATACAAAGACAGAGACAGACAAACAGACAAACGGACAGACAGACAGAGACAGAAACAGAGACAGAGACTGAGGCAGACAAACAGACAGAAAGACAGAAAGACAGCCAGAGACAGAGACAGAAACAGAAACAGAAACAGAGACAGAGGCAGACAAACAGACAAACGGACAGACAGACAGAGGCAGAAACAGAGACAGAGACTGAGACAGACAAACAGACAGATAGACAGAAAGACAGCCAGAGACAGAGACAGAGACAGACAAACAGACAAATAGACAGACAGACAGAGACAGACAAACAGACAGAAAGACAGCCAGAGACAGAGACAGAAACAGAAACAGAAACAGAGACAGACAAACAGACAAACGAACAGACAGACAGAGGCAGAAACAGAGACAGAGACAGACAAACAGACAGACAGACATACAGAAACAGAGACAGAGACAGAGACAGACAAACAGACAGACAGACACAAAGACATAGACAGACACAGAGACAGACAAACAGACAGACAGACACAAAGACATAGACAGACACAGAGACAGAGCCAGGAGAGACAAACAGACAGACAGACACAAAGACATAGACAGACACAGAGACAGAGACAGAAACAGACAAACAGACAGAAACAGAAACGGAGACAGAGGCAGAAACAGCGAGAGCGCGAGCGAGGGAGACCTCAACTGCAAAACTCACAATTAGTCTTATAAACACTCGACGCACGAGGTGCCAAACAGCCAATTATCCTCATATTTGTCCTCCTGGTTAACACACACCATTTATTACCCGAAGTTCTCATACTGGGCTTCCCTAGCTGGCTGGCGAGAGGGACGTTTCAGTGAAGACTCGATATTTGGGAAAATAATGACTTCTATAATGACTTCTCTTTGAAATAATGGTGATACTGTGTCGCTTGCTGTTATTGTTATTATGATTATTATTATTATTATTATTATTATTATGATTATTATTATTATCATTATTACTATTATCATCATTGTTATTATAATTATTGTTATTATTATTATTATTATTATTATTTTCATTATTATTATCATCATCATTATTATTATCATTGTTATTATTATTATTATTATCATTATTATTATTATTATCATTGTTACTATTGTTATTATTGTTAATATTGTTATTGTTATTCTTACAATTGATATTATTATTACTGTTATCATTATTATTATTATTATCATTATTATATCTATGTATTGTCATTATTATTATTATTACAATTATTATTATTATAATTGTTATTATTGTTATTGCTGTTACCATTATTATTATCATTATTGATATTATTACCATCGTTATTAGTATTATTATCACTATTATTATTGTTACTATCAATGTTATTATTATCATTGTTATTATCATCCCTATTATCATTACTATAATTATCATCATTATCATTATTATTATATTATTATTATCATTATCATTATCATTATTATTATTATCATTATTATTATTATTATTATTATTATTATTATTATCATTATTATTATTATTATAATTATCATCATTGTTATTGATATTGTTATCATTTTAAAGAAATGAGTGATAGCTCTGGTGTATTTTTTATATTATCGAGAAAGGAAAGGGAAAATCATTTATATATCTATTATGCTCCGATAGATATGGCGCCATACGCCGGTCGAAAAAAATCCGTTTCCTTTTTTTTTTTTTTACGATTTGGGGAAAAAATATTTTTTTTTTCTTTTAATAATCTTTCCAATTTTTTAATTTTTTTTCATAATTTTCGCGATTCCTTAATTTCCACTATACATTTCGCTCGCTATAATATGACCTATAGACGCCATTAAAAAATATAATAAATAGAATATGAAATAGTAGCATACGGTCCCATATATTTTATCTTCGTATAAAATAATTAACGAATTCATTAGTTTCTCGTTCTATATGTACGCTTAGAAGGATTTGATCTGCAATATATAGAACAAGAATTGGCTTTATATCTTTATAAGTAGTGTAAGTTGTAGTATAAGTAATATTTATGTATACTACGAAGACTTGGTTTTATATATCTATTACGTCGTATAAGTGGTATAAGTAAAGTGCAAGTAGTATTTGTATATAGTACTAATAATTACTTTTATATCTATTACGTAATATAAATATTATAAGTCGTATAAGTAGTAATATAAATATTATATAGATATACTACAAAGTTTTATATCTACCACATCTTATAAGTAGTACCAGTATTATAAGTCGTATAAGTAGTATAAGTAGTAGTATAAGTAGTATAAGTAGTAGTATAAGTAGTATAAGTAGTAGTATAAGTAGTATAAGTAGTATCTATATATCCCACTAAGAATTGGCTTTATATTTGCTGAAATATTATTGCAATATGCCATACACAATGCAAGCACCTGCAGTGAAAAGTTAGTAGAATATATTATCAAAAAGACTTGGTTTATTATTCTGTGATTACGTAAAAAGTGACAGGATTTGATGGAAAGTCATAATTAAATAGATGAAGTATTAATAAATGAATGAATAAAATTGAATAAACATAATGTAATAGAATAAAAACATCCTCAAGTGACCTTAATTATGGGAAAATAATATTTAAGATGAAATCACTTAATAACAAGTAATTATATTTTTTCAAATGTTAAGTAAATTCCTGAAAAAAAGGCTTCATAATTGTCCTTTTCATAATTACTTAAAGCGAAAGCAAGATAATTAATTTTGATGATTATGATGATGATATAAGAATTGGTAACAGAAGAATGATAATAATGATGATAATGATGATAAAAAATCCAAAATAGAAAGCTTACTATCGATGAGGATAGTCACTGATAATGAGGCTATTATAGGAATGCAAACAGTAATTATAATGATAATGATGATAATAATAATGATAAAATAACAACAACAACAATAATGAAAATAATAATAATAACAAAGAAAGATAATAATGATAATAATAGAATAATAATAATAATAATAATAATATCAATAATTACAATAATAATGCTGATAATATTAATGATAATGATAATGATAATGATAATGATAATGATAATATCAGCAATAATGATAATGATAACAATAATGGTAATAATTGTAATGATGATAATAAACAAAATGTAGTATATTAGTATAATAATAATAACAGCAATAACAATAACAATAATGATAATAATAACGATAGTAAGGACAAAACAATGATAATAATAATGATAATAAAAGAAAACTAACGATAATAGTAACAATAATGATGATAACAATAATAACAATGATAATGATAATGAAGATAATAATGATAATAATAATTGTGATAATGATAATAACGATAATGATGACAATAATAATGATGATAATAATAACGATGAAAATAATAACATTAATAATAATGATAATGATGATGATAATAATGATAATAATAATGATGATGATAATAACAATAATTGTAATACTACTACTTCTAATGATAATGATGATGATTGTAATAATAATAGTAATGATAATCATAATAATAATAATAATGATGATGATGATACTACTACTAATATTACTAATGATAATAATGATAATGGTAATAACAATAATAATGATAATAATAATAATAATAATAATAATAATAATAATAATAATAATAATGGTAATAAAGATCATGATAATAACAATAATAGTTTTAATAATAATGATGATAATAATAATAGTAATAATGATAATAATAATGACAACAACAACAACAACAACAACAATAATAATAATATCAATAATAATAATAGTAGTAATGATCATAATAATAACAATCATACTAATAATGACAATGATAATGATAATAGTAATAGTAATAAAAGTAATAGTAACAATAATAATAATAATAATAATAATAATAATAATAATAATAATAATGATAATAATAATATGAATAATAATAATGTTAATAATAACAATAATAAAAATAATGATAATAATAATAATAACGATAGTAACAATAACAATGATAATAATAATAATAATAATAATAATAATAATAATAATAATAATAACAATAATAACGATAATAACAATAGTAATTAATATAATGAAAACAATAATAAAAAATTGTAATAATGATAATATAGTAATGATAATAATGATGATAACAGTAATACCATTACGATGATAATAATAATGATAATTGTCATAACAACATTAATAATACTAATTATCATTATTATGATAATAATAATACAAAGAACAATAATAATGATGATGATGATGATAATAACAATAACAGTAGTAGTAGTAATAATATTAATAATGATAATAATAATAATAACAATAATAATGGTAATAATAATAATGATAATAATAATAATAATAATAATAATAATAATAATAACAATAATAATAATAATAATAATAATAATAATAATAATGATAATAATGATAATGATAATAACATTGACAATAATAGTAATAATAATAATAATAATAGTAATAATAATAATGATAATAATAATAATAATAATGATAATAATAATAACAATATTAACTAATAATAATAATGATGATAATAATGATAATGATATTGATAATAACAATAAAAATAATACTGATAATAATAATAATAATAATAATGATAATAATAATAATAATAATAAATAATATTAATAATGATAATAATAATAATAGTAATAACAATCATGCTAATAGTAATGGTGACAATGATGATAAAAATAGTTACAATAATGTTGTAATTTATGATGTTATGATGTCAATAATTTATTGACATCATAACAAAAATGACAATAAAACAGAACTAAGAATATTATGATTACGATATATGATAAGTTAATCATAAGAATAACAAAGGAAGGAAGTGCCATTATATAAAACTGATTTATAAATGTGTAATATGGAGTAATCAGTGACTCTGTAGTGTATTAACTACCGCACTTTTAAAGCACATAGAAGGTATATTCGTATAATGTAAAACAAATATATTAATAGTAAAGTATTTCCGTGGACTTTATATACATGTTCATCCAGGTAGTATATTTTCATGCAGAGAAATTGATTCACTTTCGAGAATTCAAATGGAAATTCGATAGGTGTGTGTTCTCTTGTCTATTGTTCTGTACGAGAAAATATCCCTGTCTGGGATGTACCCTTTATAGCGTACAGTCCCTCCCTCCTCTCCATGTGCATTTAAGTCCTCGGTAACAGAATTACGCAAATTTCCCCGAGGAATTTTTTCGTGCGGGGGGAGGCCATTCCTGATGGAAGCTGCCATCTCGCGGCCGCTCGGGGTACTAGCCACCCCATGCTATTTAGATGGCGCTCGCACTCAATAATTTTCTCTGGAGGGTTTAACGTCTCCGATGGTCGCCTGGGAGACATTTATGCCGGCCCGTCGCTTTGTGCTGTGAGGATATTGTTACTTCTAAAATGATGGAAAGGATGTCTTAGTAGCCATGTTTGATAACCCGTTTGGCTGGACGGCGAGGGCGAGTTTATTAAAGGAGTTAATAAAATGGTGGTTTGACTTCCCTTCCAACAGATGCTGCTGGTTTATCGATCGGTGTCCGCCACTAAAAACCCCAAAAATTTTTTTATTTATTTAAATTTTATTATATTTTAATTTTATTAAAACACGTTTAAAAAAATAAATTTTTTATTTTATATTTATAATTTTAAATTTTTTACACATTCCCCACCAAAACCACAACACACACACACACAAACAAAAAAAATTAAATAATTTAATTAATTTTAAAAAATTTTTATAATTAAATTTTATATATATATAAAAATTTTTTATATGATTTTGGAAAGGAAAAATAACACACCCCACCACCAAACCCCCTCCCCCCCCCCAAAAAAAAAAAAAAAAAAAAAAAAAAAAATTGGGTTTTGATTTTATAAAAAAAAAAAAATATATATATTTTTTTTTTTTTTATTTAAAATTTTTTTATTATATATTTAAAAATTATTTTATATATATTTAATTTTTATTTTTTTTTTTAAAAATTATAAAAAATTTTAAAAAAACAACCCCTAAAATATTTATATATTTTTATATAATTTATATATAATTATTAATATATAATATAATATATAATATATTTTTTTTATATATTTAATATATATTATTTATATTATACACTAAACCCACACACACACACACATATATTATATTTTATTTATATATATATATATATAAATAAATATTTAATAAACATAATATAATATAATATATATATATATATAAATATATATTATATATATATATATATATATATATTATAAATATATACATAACACACCACAAAAACAAAACAACACCACACACACAAAACCCCTAAACACACAAAAACATACACCCCACACACACACACACAAAAACACCCCACCCCAAAAAACACACAACACCACTACAAACTTAAAAAAAAAAAACCCATTTACCAAATTAAAAATTAAAAAATATTAAAATTTAATAACAAAACTTTCGGTTATATATATATTTATTTTTATATATTATATATAAAAAAAAAAATATATATATATATATTTTTTATATTAAAAAAAAAAAATTTTTTTAAATATATATATTATATTATATATATAATTTTTATATTTTTTAATATATATATATTTTATTTGTTTTGTAAATGTGTGTGCGTGTTTTTTATGTTTGTTGTGTGTGTGTGTGTGTGTGTGTTGTTTTTTATATATTATATATATATTTTACAAAATAACAGACACTTTTTTTTACATAATATATTTTATTATTTTTTATTAAAAACAAAAATTTTTATATATATTATATATATATTTTATATATAATGTGTGTGCGTGTGTTAAAAGTGTGTTGGTGGGTTGGTGTGTATATGTGAATGTATAATAAAAATTTTTTATATATTTTAATATTTTTAATTTTAGGAA
>NC_061819.1:39085834-39088334 GCF_019202785.1 Penaeus chinensis
ATAACAACAATAAAAATGATTATGATAATGATAATGATAACAATAATAATGATACCAATAAAACAATAATGACATTAACCCGAAAAACAAACGTCGACAAATTGTTACAAATTGTGAGAATTCCATGTACACATAATAACACCTTCCGATCCAATTCAGTGATTATCAGAGTCGTAACCTTCTATATGCAAATTAACCCAATTATAATAAAAAAAATTGTAAGGGAGACAAAGGAGAAACGGACGTATTATATTAAGAAAATTAGTGCACAGACAGATAGACATAAAAAGCGATGCGTGGGTTATGTAAATAGGGTTTGAGAAGTTTTGTTAATAGAATACACACACACACACACACACATATATATATACACACATATACATATGTGTGTGTGTATGTGTGTGTGTATGTGTGTGTTTAAGAAAGAAATCTATTAAGGAGACATATTTTGTTATTCTTGTGATACAAAATATGATCATTTTTATCATCATCATTATTATTATTATTATTATTATTATTATTATTATTATATTATTATTATTATTATTAACATTATTGTTATTATTATCATTATTGTTATCATCATCAACGTTATTATTACCATTACCATTATCATTATCATTATCATTATTATTATTATTATTATTATTATTATTATTATTATTATTGTTATTATTATTATCATTATAATTCATAATAATGATAATAATAATAATAACAATAATCATGATAATAATAATAATAATAATGATGATGATAGTGGTAAGGGTAGTAATGATAATGATAACTGCAATAATAGTAATAATAACAATAATGATAATAACAATAATCCTAATAACAATAATAGCAAGAGTCAAACGAAATCTGAACGATGTGTTTAAATACAAAGGGAGTTTTGATCATTACCGTAGTAGAAGATCATTAAGAAAATAAATAGTAATAATGATAATAGAAATGATAATAACAATAATAATAATTTTAATCAAGATAATAATGATGATGATAGTAGTAACGATAGTAATGATAGTAATAGCAATAATAATAACAATAGTAATGATAATAATAGTGATAATGGTAATGAAAGTAATGATAATAATAACAATAATAATAGGAATAATGATAGTTATAATGACAATGATAACAATTATGATAATAAATAATGATAGTGATGACGATAATGACTATAATGATAACAATGAAAATAATAATAGTAAAAGTGATAGTGACAATGATAATAATAAGAAAAGGAATAATGGTAATAATGACAATAATAACAATGATGATAGCAACTATCATTATCATCTGTCACTGTCTTTATTGTTATTGTCATTATCATAATTGTTAATGACAATGATAAAGATATAATAATAATGACTATGATAATAATGATGAATGAGGAAAAATGAGAGACAGGACGAGAGGGAAGAGAGAAAAAGAGAAGGAAAAAAGAGGTTGATAGATAGATAAATAGAGATAGATTGATAGATATATATAGAGAGATAAAAATAGATTTGCAAGCAGATACAAACACACACACACACACACACACACACACACACACACACACATATATATATATATATATATACATATATATATAGATAGATAGATAGATAGATAGATAGAGATAGATAGACAGATACATATCTACATCGTACCAGGCAAAGACTGAGATCGAAAAATCAAAATCAAAAGAAGAAAAACATAAAAAAATAAAAAAAAATAAATACAAAAAAGAAAAGAAAGAAAGGCGTGGACAGAAGAAAACGCAAGAGAAACGGAGAGGAACCGAGAGGGAGCCAAGCCTGAGAGAGAGACGGTCGGCGCCGAAGGATAATTATTCTCATTACAAACCCAGTCCTTTTCGCTTCGTAAAATTTGGGGGTGATAATGCGTCCCCCCCTCCTCCTCCTCCCCCTCCCCCCTCTCTCGAACCCCTTCTTTACCCCCCTCCTCCCCTTACTCCTTCCCCCTTCCCCCTCCTCCCCCCTCGGATTCACCAAGCAGATATCTTTCTTGACTCTTTCTCTCCCTCTTCGCTTTTCTCGTTTCTTCTTCTGCTTCTTACTCTTCCTCTCCCTCTTCGCTTTTCTCGTTTCTTCTTCTGCTTCTTACTCTTCCTCTTATTCTTCGTCTTTTTCTTCTTCTTCTTCCGCCTCCTCCTCCTCCTCATCTTCTTATTTTTCTTCTTCTTCTTCTTCCTCTTCTTCTTATTCTTCTTTTTCTTCCTCTTCTTCTTCTTCTTCTTCTTCTTCTTCTTCTTCCTCTTCTTTTTCTTCCTCTTCTTCTTCTTCTTCTTCTTCTTCTTCTTCTTCTTCTTCCTCTTCTTTTTCTTATTTTTCCTCTGCTCTTCTTCCTATTCCTCTTCTTCTTCTTCTTCTTCTTCTTCTTCTTCCTCTTATATCTCTGTTCTTCTTCTTCTTCCTCTTATACCTCTGTTCTTCTTCCTCTTCTTCTTCTTCTTCTTCTTCTTCTTCTTCTCCTATCTCTGCTCTTCTTC
>NC_061819.1:39118334-39123334 GCF_019202785.1 Penaeus chinensis
CTCTTCTCCTTCGTCTTCTTCTTCTTCCTCTTCCTCCTTATCTTCTCTCTCTTTCTGTATCTGATTTGTTCTCCTCTCCTTCGTCTTCTTCTTCCTCCTCCTCCTCCTCATCTTCTCTCTCTTTCTGTATCTGATTTTTTTTCTCCTTTCCTTCGTCTTCTTCCTCCTCCTCCTCCTTATCTTCTCTCTCTTTCTGTACCTGATTTTTTCTCCTCTCCTTCGTCTTCCTCCTCCTCCACGTTATCATTATCTCCTCTTCCTCTACCTCTTCCTTCATTAGTTTAAGTTGTTCTTGAGAATCTTGAGAAATACGTTCCTTTCATCAGAGAGTTGTTATCTTTGAGAGTAAATCTATAACTGATAGCAGAGACAGGCCATTTGCTAATTATGATAATAATGATTATCATTAATAGTTAATGGTACTTTGTGTATAATGGGTCCTTTCATGATTTTTCCAATTTGTAAGTAGTTGGTAGTGATAATGATGATGATGATGGTGATGGTGATGATGATGATGATGATGATGATGATGATGATGATGATGATGATGATGATGATGATGATGAGAATGATAGTAATAAAGCTAATAATACCAATTATTACATAACAATATATTATAATGTATTTTTCCAATCTTACCAAGTTGAAAGTAGTTTTCGCTCTGAGATTAAATCCACAGGTAATGGGAGGGACCATTATCTCGCTAATGATCGAAATGATAATAATTGTGAATAGTTAATGGTACATTAGGTATGAACTATCCTTTCTCTCCTTATCATTCTGGAAATTTTCCCTCCGTGGTTGAATATAAAACTGATGACAAAGAACTATCTTGTTAACAATCCGAAGTCTGATGACCTAAGTTCAGGTGGAAATCTGATGACCTAAGTTCAGGAGGAAATCTGATGACCTAAGTTCGTTAGGAAATCTGATGACCTAAGTTCGATAGGAAGTCTGATGACCTAAGTTCAGCTGTATGTATCTTTAGTTCGGTTCTTTAATTCTCTTTCCTGAGTTTTCCTTGAAGAAAAGTTTATTTCTGTGTCAACACCAAACTGCCTCGCTGTTTGCAGTTGGTCTATTGACAATCATCAATGTCAACAAAGGAAGTGCAATAGACTTTTTTTAACTCTTCATGCGAAAATCTTTTGTGTTTCATTGTTATTTTCATTGTTTGTGATGTTAAGGATAACATTAAAAGTAACGGCGAAGTGAAATCTGTAGAGAAATGACAGTTCGTGTGATCTAACAATAAGTTCAAAGAAGGAATAGTTGTGGCTTAAGTATGATATATATTTTTAGATCTTTTGTGCTGCCGTAATTTTTTTTTTTTTATCAATCTATCGACGTAAGATTTTTCGTAATTCGAGAGGAAGGGACATGAAACGCGTTCATTTATCATAGATTTTCCAGACAGTATTAGGACTCCCTTTTCCATATCATTTAGGATTCGATTCCTTGAGTCAACCCTGAGTTTAGTACCCGAAACCCTGTCTCTTATAACCCCTTTTTACCCAAGCTTCCTCCGGATTGACTGTATTCTTTCCGTGACTATAGATGGCAGCACTTCCACTAGGGGGCGATATACTTTTATAAATTTAGCTTGAATATTTCGAGTGTCTTGTGAATTGGGGGAATAGATACGTTGGTGGGATTTGTATTTGAGTAAGTTGGGATAAACTTTACCGAAGGTTTCGGAAGCCTCGTTGAGATTATTCAAGCATGATTTGCCGATTTTTACCTTTCGATTTTCAGTTTCCACTATTTGCTCTTGCGGACATGCTTCGCGTTATCTTGTTATATCTCGAAGGCCTTTGTGTTATTCATTGTGTTATCTTAGTCACGTTACGTTTGTTTCATATTACCAATCCCTTATTTGCTCCAGAACGCTTAAATCTCTTTAAATAAAGGGAATTTTCCTAAATGAATGATCCTCATGCATGCATATCTATCTATCTATCTATCTATCTATCTATATGTATATATATATATATATGCGTGTATGTGTGTGTGTGTGTGTAGATAGATAGATAGATAGATAGATAGATAGATAGATAGATAGAGAGAGAGAGAGAAAGAGAGAGAGAGAGAGAGAGGTTGAAAGTTAAAAGAAAACGAACACACAAACGCGCAAGCCCACACATGCACACTGGACCTTCCCTTCCAAGCATTTTATATATATATCCATCCTCAAGAAAAAAACCCCATCTTTATGAAGTCCGAGCCGAGGGAGTTGGGAAGAACAAATACAATCAATTATATACCGTGAATCCTTACAAAAGAATTAATTGTCGAGTCATTATTCTCGACAGGAAGTGGGCGGAGACAGCTGGCCAGAATGACGTCGTATTTTCCGTGTCGCCCGCGCGCCCGGTCTTAATAGCGGGAATGCAGCGACGCCACGCAGGGCCGACGCTGCGACTCCCTCTGTTATGGGGGGGGGGGGATGCGTGGGGGGGGATGGTGGATGTGTGTGTGGGGGGGGGGGTTGGATGGTGTGTGTGGGGGGGGATGGTGTGTGTGTGGGGGGAGAGGCGGTGTGTGTGTGGGGGTGGATTGTGTGTGTGGGGGGGGGATGGTGTGTGTGTGGGGGGGGGGGATGTGTGAGTTTGGGGGGGGGGTGGATGGTGTGTGTGTGGGGGGGGGGTGGATGGTGTGTGTGGGGGGAGAGGCGGTGTGTGTGTGTGGGGGGGGATGGTGTGTGTGTGGGGGGGATGATGTGTGTGTGGGGGGGGGGGGGAGGCGGTGTGTGTGGGGGGGGGATGGTGTGTGTGGGGGGGGGCGGTGTGTGTGTATGTGGGGGTGGATGGTGTGTGTGTGGGGGGGTTGGATGTGTGTGTGTGGGGGGGTGGATGGTGTGTGTGGGGGGGGGGTGGATGGTGTGTGTGGGGGGGGTGGATGGTGTGGGGGGGGGGGGGGGGATGGTGTGTGTGTGGGGGGGGGATGTGTGTGTCCATGCACTATTCATCAATTGCATGATCATATGCGTGCTAGTGGAACACTCGCATGGATATATGACTGAGCGAATCAAATAAAGATATGGATATCTGTTACTATGTTGAATAAAGGGATTAATTTGTTTTTGATCATCTATCTATCTATGAATTAGATATCTGTTTATATGTAGGTTCATACATCTATCTATGTGTTTATCTATCAGAAAGAAAGACACAGGACTTCATCCCTCCACATGACTATTTTTTCAGCATTTTTAGTCCCTGCAAAATTGGCGGAATATATTTCAGCTTCCCTTCTCGTTGCCGTCATGGCGTCGCGGGGTCAAAATTTTATCTCATCTCTCATCCTCTTTTCCTGTGTGTTTATAGCCCTGCGGACGCTTTCTTTCAGACAGCGATTTATTAAGACATTCTTATTTATTCTTATTTGCTTCTGGTGTTTCTCTATCCCATAGAATTATTCTAGATTCGATTATTTATCTGACTGCGATTATGAAGTAACTATAAACTATTTTTCGCTTTTCTGATCACTTCCGGTGTTTCTCTACTCTACGAAATTATTCCAGATTCAATTATCTATCGATATTTTCCTTCGTTTTCCTTAACACTTCTACGATTATGTGGCTTAATTGTTATTTAAATTTCTTTTATTTCTTTAGTGCTGGTCCAGTGTGGAAAATCTGTATCCTTCTATTTTCCTGAATTAAATTTTAACTTGTCTTTCGTGAAGAACATCAAACTTAATAATGATTTAGTTTGATCTTATTCTCAATGACCCACGTCAAGTCAAAGTACTTTCACATAGACGAATATTAGTTTGCTTCTTGACGTATAACATTACCTAATTCTGCACATGGTATATTTTGATTCAACAATTTTCTAAAATATCACCATTACTAAATAAGTCTTCAACCTCTATTTTCTTTATCATAATTTAGATTTCAAAATGTATCGTGTAAATATGCGATCGTGCTTCAGAAGGAGGATGTTGTAGTGAAATATCTTAAAAATGTTAATGCACTTTTCTTAGGAAATAATATTATCATTACAATAATCTTTTTAATAAACATTAATATTGATATTCTTTTATACTGCATTTAGTGTGTGTGTGTGTGTGTGTGTGTGTGTGTGTAAGAGATAGCACTCTCAAATATATAAGAATAGTAGAATGTGAAATTTCTTAAGATAGATAGCGTTTAGTTGTAAATTATATGCTTTTCTATCAAACAACATATTTTACTTTGTGGTTATTACATTTATGTGTATAAACTCTCTTTTCCTCACGTGCAACTTCATCATTATCAACATTATCATTAAATAGATTTTCTTTTCAATAATTGTCACATCGTTCATGATAACGACCGTGCAGTCCCATCACCTTTCGTTGGCGATCTAATCATCTTTACAGCTGTCAAGATAATACATGTAAAGTGCTCATTTTTTGTCATTAGCATTTTAACAATTATCCCAGTTGTCTTGATTACGGACATCTATTCCTCAACTTCAATCTGTTCCTTAATTATTTAGTTATTCGCGTGGTTATCTTAATTACCACACATCACTTTACATATACTTTATTTTTTTTATTATTATTTATTGTTTTAATCCTTTCATACATCACTTTCCATGCTCTTTTTTATATCTATTTTCAGCACGCCTTTCACAAACATATTGATTATGTTTTTTTTTTTCACGAGTCTTTCATCACAAACATCATTTTGATTCACCTGTTTATTTTTTTCCCACGTGCCTTTCACAAACATTAATTTCAATATCTCGTTATTCATCTATTTTATTTTCTCTCGAGCCTTTCACAAACATCATTTTCGTTTTCCTGTTCAATTTTCACCAAGACGACGCACCTAAATCAACATTCTTCATTTTACCCGTTCGTGTGTGGCCTGCGGATATGACTGCATTCCCAACTATGCAAGGTGTTGTCACGGGGAAGCTGCCGGGTTAATGCAATAGAACCAACACGGATGCCTGAACCGCATTCATGTTGACAGATGTAGAAAAAGGTAAGAATGAGAATGAATATCT
>NC_061819.1:39153334-39155834 GCF_019202785.1 Penaeus chinensis
GCAGGAGGGAGGAGGGAAGGGGAGAGGGAGGGAAGGATGGAAGGGAAGTGCAGGGAGAGAGAGAAGAGGGGGAAGGGAAAGGAGAGAGAGAAGAGGGGCAAGGGAGAGGGAGGAATGAGGGAAGAGGAGGCGAGAGGATAGGGAGGGAATGGCGGAAAGGAAGGGGAAGGGGGAGGAGGGAGGAGGGAAGGGGAGAAGGATGGAAGGAAAGGGAAAGAGAGAGAGAGAGAGAAGAGGGGGGAAGGGAGAGGGAGGAATGAGGGAAGAGGAGGGGAGAGGATAGTGAGGGAAGGATGGAAAGAAAGGGAGGAGAGAGGAGAGGAGGGGATCAGAAAGGAAGGAGAAGAAAGGGGGAAGAGGAGGGAAGAGAGAATAAAGGGAGGGAAGAGAAGGAGATAGAGAAGAGGGAGGAAGGAGAAAGGAGGAGAAGGTGAGGGAACCAACCTACCGACATGTGATGGACAGACAGACAGACAGACACACGAATGATAGACAGGTCCGAGATAGGGATGGAATATTTGATAGACAAACAAGACTTTGAAGGCGATAGACTTGTCACTGACTGGCCAACAGACATCTGATGGACACATAAAAAGAGCGGAGATTGAAAGGGTTAAAAAAAAACTAATAGAAACTTAAACGCTAGCTTTCATAGCGGGTGTATGGATGGCGCAAAAAAACATTTCTTGCAACAGATCATTTTCTTTTCTTCTGCAATATGTTTCTTTGCATTTATGTTGAAATGTATATGATTTTGTTAATGTCGATCATATCAGTGATTGTGATACTGATAGCAAGAATAGCGATAATAACAATAACAACAAAAATGAAAATGATGGTAATAATGATAATGATAATAATATCAATGATAATGATAATGATAATGATATCAATGATAAGGATAATGATAATAATATCAATGGTAATGATAAAATTTAAAATGAAAATAGTAATAATTATAATAGTAGTTATAATGATAATAATGATAGTAATCATTAATGATAAATTAAAATAATGATAACAGTAACAATAACGATAATGATGCTGATGATAATAATAATAACAATAATAATAGTAATAATAATAATAATAATAATAACAATGATAATGACAATGTTTGCGATAATGGTAATAATAGATAATAATGATAATAATGATGAACGTAATAATGATAACAATAATATTCGTATTGATAATAATAATAGTAATAATAATAACAGTAATGATAATGATAACACTGGTAACGATATTTATTAATATCATTATAAATAATATAAATAGTAGTAGTAGCAGTATCATTATTGTTATATTTGTTTTTATCATCATATTTGTCATCAATTTTATTAGTATTTCCTTTAAAATCGGTATTAGTATTGCTATCGTTATCCTTATCTTTATTAAAACTAATATCATCTCTATTATTATTATCAGTATCATTATTATCAGCATTATTATTATTATTATCATTATTATCATTATTATCATTATTATTATTATTATTATTATTATTATTATTATTATTATTATTATTATTATTATTATTATTATCATTATTATCATTATTATCAGTATTATTATTATTATTATTATTATTATTATTATTATTATTATTATTACTATCATTATCATTATTATTATTATTACTATCATTATCATTATTATTATTATCATAATTATTATCATAATCATTCGTGCTATTATCTTCACTATTTTTGTTAGCCTCATCATCTTTGCTTATATATATATATATATATATATATATATATATATATATAAAGAGGGGGGAAGAGAGATAAAGAGAGAGACAAAGAGAGAGACAGGTAGTCGGAGGTGAAGAAAGAGTGAAATGAAAAAGAAAAGAGAGGGAAAGATTTTTCTTTTCTTGTTTTTATTTTTTTTTATTTCTTTCCTTTTCTTGTTTTTCTTTTGTTTTGTTTCTTCTTTTACTTTTCTATTCTTTCTTTTCTTTTCTTGTTTTTCTCTTTTACTTTTTATTTTATTTTATTTACTTGTTTTACTTTTATTTTCCTTTTTCCTTTTCTTTTCTTGTTTTTTTTCTTTTACTTTTTTTCTTTTCTTTTCCCTTCTTTTTTTTTCTTTTCTTGTTTTTCTTTTCTTTTCCCTTCTTTTTTTTCTTGTTTTTCTTTTCTTCTCATTTTTCTTCTTGTTTATATTTCTTCCTTTCTTTTCCTTTCTTGTTTTTTCCTTTTTATTTCTTATTTTCTTTCCCTTTCTTTTCTTTTCTTGTATTATCTTTTATCTTATTCAATCATTTATTTTTTCTAAGAAGGAACCTGTTGATGCTGAACGGGAACATATTTGGAACACGAACAAATATGAACAAGCAGATTTGAGGAACACCAAAAGTAAGGATGAACAAATATGAACAGTTGAATGAGAGAGACACTGAAAATGGCCATGAACAAATGTGAACAATTAAGTAAGAGTGGCAGCGAAAGTGAATATGAACAAATGTGAACAATTTAATGAGAGAGACACT
>NC_061819.1:39188334-39193334 GCF_019202785.1 Penaeus chinensis
ATTATCGTCATCATCATTATTTTTATTATTATTATTATTATTATTATTATTATTATCATTATTATCATTATTTATTATTTTCATTATTACATATTTTTCTTGGCCTACGTCTTTCTATATTCTATATCATTATCATTATTATTGTTATTATTATTATCATTAATATTATTGTTATTATCATTTTTATTATTATTATCATTATAGATATAAATGTTATTATTATTTTTATTATTATTATTATTATTTTTTTTTATTATAATCATTATCATTATTATTATAATTATTGTTTTTGTTATTATTATAACTATTATTATCATTATCATTATTATTATCATTATCATTATTATCATTATTATTATTATTTTTACTATTATTTTTGTTGTTGTTTTTATTATTATTATTATCATTATTACTGTTTTCACAAAATGTCTACAAACGCTTTTATTCTTGCATCCATTACGTCATCCCTCCTATATCTCTCCCATAAAAAAATATTTCCTATTTCTTTGTTTTTTGTTTTTGTTTCTTATCGTCTATATTCATTGGTTCTTTGTTCTTACTTCGTTTTATTTCGTTTTGTTTTTTTTTTTTTATCTTCTTGTCTAATGTTTCCTTCTACACAAGAAAAAAAAGAGATAAAAACAGAAATAAATAAAATCATTATAGAAAAATATATATCCTCTTTCGGTCTTTTTCTTTCTCTCCCTCCTCTTTCTTCCTCTACTTCTTCTCTCTTATTTACTGCTATCATTATTGCCTCTTCTTCTTCTCTCCTACCTTTTATCGTTTTACTTTTCCTCCTCCTCTTCCTCCCCCTCCTCTTTTTCCTCTGTCTTTTCTTTAGCTTCTTCTTTTCTATCCTATTCTTCTTCTCTCTATTCCTCTTATTTCTCTCTTTATCTTCCTTCTACTTCTCCCCTTCTTGTTCTTTCTTTCTGTCTTCTTCCGCTCCTTTGTCCCTTCCCTTCTTCCTTATCCTCCGCCTTTACTTTCTCTTCCTCTGTATCTTTTCCTTCTTCCTCTTCTTCCTCTATTCTCTATTCTCTTTTATGTCCTCTTCCTCTTTCGTTCATCGTTCCCTCTTATTCCTCGTCTAAGTCGCCACTTCCTATCCAGTTCTACTCTTTTTCTTTCTTCCTCTTCCTCTTTGTCTCTTTCCACCAATTCGTCGCTCTCCTCATTTCCTATTCCTCTTCCTTTCCTCATTTTACACCTCCACTTCCCCTCCTCCTCCTCCTCCTCATTATCATCATCGCCAAATTCCCTTTCCCTTCTTTCACTTTTTTCTCCTCTCTCCTACTCTTTCCCGCACCCCCCCTCCTCCCTCCTCCCTCCTCCTCCCTTCTCGACCTCGTCCTCCTCCTCCCTCTCCTTCTAATTTTCCTATTCTCCCTCCTCCTCCTCCTCCCTCTCCTCCTAATTTTCCTATTCTCCCTCCTCCCTCCTCCTCCTCCCTTCTCGACCTCGTCCTCCCCCTCCCCTCCTCCCCTCCTCCCTCTCCTCCAAATTTTCCTATTCTCCCTCCTCCTCCTCCTCCCTCTCCCCCTAATTTCCCTCCCCTCCTCCCTCCTCCTCCTCCTCCTCCTCCTCCCCCATCCCCTCCTAATTTCCCTCCCCCCCTCCCTCCCCTCCCTCCTCCCTCCTCCCATCTGCTCTTCCCCTGCAGCGGGCGTCGGGCATGGGGAGAGGGGAGGGGAGGGGGGGAGAGGGGGAGGGGGGGGGCGAGCGGGCCTGGCGGGCTAGATAACAGGAAGTGATGATAGCACACTGGGTATTTAAATGAAGTATATGTAGCAGTTTGGGCTACTGTGCAATGCTTTTTTTCCCCTCGCCCGCTGTGCTGATCCGTCTCTTGCTTTCGGATATTTTTTTTGCAATTTTATTTTCTTTTTGTTTATTTATTTATTTACTTCGCTGTCTGTGTTTAGATTTGTGTGTGTGTGTGTATTTATCTATACATCTATCTATATATAGGCATATCTATGTCTATATATGAGTGTGTATATATGTATATATATATATATATATATACATATATATATATATATATATATATATATATATATATATATATATATATATATATATATATATGTGTGTGTGTGTGTGTGTGTGTGTGTGTGTGTGTGTGTGTCTATCACTATGTATGCATCTATAAGTAGTATCTTTTTGTGTATTTACTGGTTCACTAAAATACGATTTCCCCAAAAATGCTAATTAGGGTTTCATATTTCACAAGGATTCCGCGGCAATAATGAAGACATTTAAGGAGACGAAGAAAGGCAGGGCCAGAGGAGGAGGACGAGGGAGGAGAGGAGGAAGAGAAGAAGAAGGAGGAGGAGGAGGAGGAGGAGGAGGAGGAGGAGGAAAATGAGGAAGAGGAGAAGGAGGAGGAGGAGGAGAAAGAGGAGGGAGACGAGGACAAGGAGGAAGAGGAGGAGAAGAAGGAGGAACAGAAAGATGAAGAGAGGAGGAGGGGGAGGAGAAGAAGGAGGAGGAACAGAAAGATGAAGAGAGGAGGAGGAGGAGGGGGAGGAGGAGAATGAGGAGGAGGAGGAGAAGGATGAGGAGGAGGAGGAGAAAGAGGAGAAAGAGGAGGGAGACGAGGACAAGGAGGAAGAGGAGGAGAAGAAGGAGGAACAGAAAGATGAAGAGAGGAGGAGGAGGAGGAGGAGGAGGAGGAGGAGAAGGAGGAGGACCAGAAAGATGAAGAGAGGAGGAGGAGGAGGAGGAGGAGGAGGAGGAGGAGGAAGAGAGGAGGAAGATGAGAAAGAGGAGGGAGGGAGAAGGATGAAGAGAGGAGGAGGAGGAGGAGGAGAGGAATGAGGAGAGGAGAAAAGGAGGAGGAGGAGGAGGAGAAAGAGAAAGAGGAGGAGGAAGAAGAGGATGAGAGGAGGAGGAGGAGAGGACCAGGAGGAGGAGGAAGAGGAGGAGGAGGAGGGGGAGGAGGGAAGAGAAAGAGAGGAGGAAAAGAGGAGGACCAGGAGGAGGAGGAGGGGGAGGAAAAAAGGAATAAAGGGAGAGAGGAAAAGACGGATCCTTCTCCTCTTCCTCCTCTACTCTTCCACTAGTTTTTCTTCTTCTTCCATTCCCTTTTTCTTTTTATTATCATTATTATTATCATCACCATCATTTATATCATTATTCTCACTTTTTGCCTTCTTCCTTCTTCTCCCTCTCTTTCTTAGCCTCTCGTTTTCCCTTCCCGTCTCTTCTGCTCCGCTTCTCTTCCTTCCTCTCTTTCACCTCCTTTTCTCCTCTTCCTCCTCCTCCTCTTCTTTTCCCTCCTCTTCCTTTTCTTTTCTCTCCTCCTCCTCTCTATGTCATTCCTCCTCTTCATTTTTTTCCTCCACCTCCTCCTCATTCCCTCCTCCTCTTCATCCTCCACCTTTTTTCCCTCCTCCTCCTTCTCCTTCTCCCCTCTATGTCATTTAAGTTTTCAATTAGCACAAGATAACACATGATAGATAAAAAACAAAACAAAAAAAGTCTGTAGCCTTCTGTAAATAATTTATTCCAAAAGGTCCACGAGCCCCTTTGTTCACAGGCAGGAATTAAAAAGATAATATTCTCCCACGTTATTCTGAGCAGAACAGGAAAAAAGATGACTAGAGTCAAGTAGAATTCAAGGCGTGTTATCTTTTAATCATGAGTTAAAGTGGAAAAGAATTCATGCATTCAGCGGTGTGGGACTTCTTCAGGAGACTCTTCCTTCAATAGCACGTAATGATGACACACACGTTTCCACCGGCTAATAAACACGTAGTGAGGGTCGGCTGTCCTGCTTGAGACTCGAGCCAGCACGTACAGGCCGAGAAAATAACTTATCCGAGGCGAAAGAGAGACGGAGGAGACGAGGATGTACAAAATAAGGGAAAGGTATCTCTCGGTGTTCTCGTCTCCGAGTTGTTTTTGTTTTGTTTCTGTCTGTGTCTCGCTTTCTCGGTCTGTTTGTCTCTGTCTCTCTGTCTGTCTGTCTGGCTTTATGTCTGTCTGTCTCTTTGTCTGTCTCTTTGTCTGTGTGCGTGTCTCTCTCTCTCTTTGTCTGTCTGTCTCTCTTTCTTTCTTTTTTTCTTTCTTCCTCTCTCTCTCTCTCTCTCTCTCTCTCTCTCTCTCTCACTCACTCACTCACCCTTCTTTCTTTCTTTCTCCCCCCCCCCCTCTCTCTCTCTCTCCCTCTCTCTCTCGCTCCCTCTCTGTCTCTCTCCCTCTTTTCCTACTTTTTTTGAGCATTCACAGATCATGAAAGGGTATTCCATCTGAGGGCCATTACTTAATCACATCCTTGGAAATCGCCTGGTTGAAATCAGGATGGCGAACACTGTCATTAGCGACCAGTATTTAATGCCGCGGAGCATGGAGCGAGGCGGAGAGATCGGGAGATGCCAGCCCCGCGTCGCAGACCTCAATAACACTCCTTGGGGAACGCCACTTTTCCCCTTTGTAACTACGCAAGGACTCGGCGAAGAAAGTAAGTTGTAAGAGGCAAGAGTCGCTTCGGTGGTTCACGGGCGCGTGGCGAGATTCGGAAGCTCTGAGAGGTTCGCTGGAAGGCTTCAGTGCGAGTGACTGAGGGTCGTCCGTTGTGAGAGACGCGAGCAGGTGAGTGACAGTCCGGGGCTGGAGGAGGCGGCGGAGGTGCGGGAGCCGGTCACCACGTGGCCCTTGGCACTCGTCGTCCCGCGGCACTGTTTATTGCCGCAGCACTCCGGGTTTATCGCGATGGGACTCCCAATAGTAACTCCGTCGATCCATTTAAGGCTACAAATACTCTCATACCTGAGCGATCGCCGGCGGCCGGGGAGGTGTAACACCCCTCGCGCTTAAAGGCCAGATTCCCTCGCAGCTCGGAGGGAGTGTGAACCAAGACCAGAGTGTGGGAAAGCACTGTCTTGACGTGTCCCCTTCATTACTACAAGTCTGCAGGATTCTGACCTCTGGCGCGGTCCCTCAAATTGTCGGTTTCAGGCAACACAGTTACCAACCACAGATTCTTGGAA
>NC_061819.1:39200834-39203334 GCF_019202785.1 Penaeus chinensis
CACTTAACCTCTCCTCTCCCTTTCCCTACCTTTTTTCTTTCTCACTATCCCAAAATTCCCCTCAACCCCCACCCCAAACCATACACAAATCACCAAATCCAACCCTCACACTAACCCTACACCCACACCCTTCCCCTTAACAACACTTTTCCCTCCCTCTCCCCTTTTCTCCTTTCCCTTTTCCTATTTCCCCTTTTCCCCTTCCCAAAAACAACCTCCTCCCCTTCCCTCCTACCTATCCTTACATTCCTAACTATATCCACTAAACCTCTCCCACATTAACCATTCCCTCCTCTTTCTTCCTCCATTCCTTCCTTACTCTTCCCTCCTTCCCTCTCTCTTCCTCTATTCCTCCCCCCTTACTTCCTTTCTCTTTCTCTCTTTCCTCTCCCTTCCTTTCCTATCCTTTCTCTTCTCTCTTTCCTCCCCTCTCCCTATTCCTTCCTTTCTCTTTCTTCTTTTCCTTTCACCCCTCTCTCTTTTCCTCCCTCTCCCTTTCCTTCTTCTCTTTCTCTCTTTATTCCTCTCCTCTCCCTTTTTCCTTCCTTTCTCTTTCTCTCTTTTCCCTCTCTCTTTCCTTCTTTCTCTTTCTCTTTCCTACTCCCCTCCTCTCTTTTCCTCTCCCTCTCCTTTTTCTTCCTTTCTCTTCTCTTTTCCTTCCCTCTCCTTTTCTTCCTTTCTTTTCTCTTTTCCTTTCTCCCCTCTCTCTCTTTCTCTCCCTTCTTTTTTTTTTCCCCTTTTACCTTTCCTTTTCTTCTTCTTATCCTCTCCTCTCCTTTCCTTCCTTTCTCTTTCTTCTTTTCTCTCCCTCTTCTTTTCCTTTCCTCTTCTCTTTCTCCCTTTCTTCTTTCTCTTCTCTCTTTTCCTCTCCTCTCCTCTTTTCCTTTCCTTTCTCTTTCTCTCTTTTCCTCTCCTCTCCCTTTTCTTCCTTTCTCTTTCTCTCTTTTCCTTTCTCCCCCTCTCTCTCTTTTCCTTCCCTTCCCTTTCCTCCTTTCTCTTTCTCTCTTTTCCCTCCCTCTCCCTTTTCCTTCCTTTCTCTTTCTTTTTTTCCCTCTCCCTCTCCCTTTCCTTCCTTTCTCCTTTCTCCTTTTCCTTCCTTTCTTTTCTCTTTTTCTCTCCTCTCCTTTTCCTTCCTTCTCTCTTTCTCTCTTTTCCTCTCCTCTCCCTTTTCCTTCCTTTCTCTTTCTCTCTTTCCTTCCTCTCCCTTTTCCTTCCTTTCTCTTTCTCTCTTTTCCTCTCCTCTCCTTTTCCTTCCTTTCTCTTTCTCTCTTTTCCTCTCCCTCTCCCTTTTCCTTCCTTTCTCTTTCTCTCTTTTCCTTTCCCTCTCCCTTTTCCTTCCTTTCTCTCTCTCTCTTTTCCTCTCCCTCTCCCTTTTCCTTCCTTTCTCTCTCTCTCTTTTCCTCTCCCTCTCCCTTTTCCTTCCTTTCTCTTTCTCTCTTTTCCTCTCCCTCTCCCTTTTCCTTCCTTTCTCTTTCTCTCTTTTCCTCTCCCTCTCCCTTTTCCTTCCTTTCTCTTTCTCTCTTTTCCTCTCCCTCTCCCTTTTCCTTCCTTTCTCTTTCTCTCTTTTCCTTTCCCTCTCTCTTCCTCTTTTCCTTTAACCTTCTGCCACGCCGTCTAACTCTCAAATCTTCCTTAAATTCCCTCCTGCCTTCCACTTTAATCTTCTCCTCTGCTCCCTCCCACATCCCTCCTCTTCTTCCTTCTTCTTCCTCCCCCGCCTCATTATTAATTTTCCTCCTTCTCTCCCCTTTATTTTTCTCTGTGTCCTTTGTCTCTTTTCATTCTACCCGGCCCTTTCCTCCTCCTCCTCTTCATGCCTCCTCCGTTTCTCTTCCTTTTCTTCTTTCCCCATCTTCTTTTTCTCTTAAAGCTTCCTCTCCTCTTCTTCCTCTTTCTCTTCCTTTCTTTTCCCTCTTCTTCCTCCTTCTCTTCCTTTCTTTTCCCTCTTCTTCCTCCTTCTCTTCCTTTCTTTTCCCTCTTCTCTTCCTTTCTTTTCCCTCTTCTTCCTCCTTCTCTTCCTTTCTTCCCCCTCTTCTTTCCCCTTTTCTTTCTCCTTTTCTTCCTTTCTTTTCCCTCTACGTCCTCCTTCTCTTCCTTTCTTTCCCTCTTCTTTCCCTTTTCCTTCCACCTTCCCTCTCAACCTCACACTTCGGACACTCGCGTGAATAATAAATGTGCATAAACTGTAGGTCTAACTGCTTCAATGCAGCGTACTTGCCTAGAAGAAGAAAAAAAAGAAGCATAATAATGATAAAAAAAAAACAATAATTATAACAATGTTCTCCTTCTTCAAAATTTACGATCCTTATTATCACCCTATTTTACCCCGAAACGAACTGACTTCAAGTTGATTCTTGGCATAAGATATCTTTTTATATGAAGGAGAAGCAGCTTCTAGTTCTTGATCTGACAGGACTTACAGAACACAAGCAAAATGATGAAATGATGATGATGAATATGATTATAGGAATGATGCTGGTGATGATGATAATTAATTTTA
>NC_061819.1:39210834-39215834 GCF_019202785.1 Penaeus chinensis
TCTCTCTCTCTCTCTCTCTTCTCTCTCTCTCTCTCTCTCTCTCTCTCTCTCTCTCTCTCTCAATCACTCTCTTCTCTCTCTCTCTCTCTCTCTCTCTCTCTCTCTCTCTCTCTCTCTCTCTCTCTCTCTCTCTCTCTCTCTTCCCTCTCTCTCCTCTCTCTCTCTCTCTCTGTCCATCTTCTCTCTCTCTCTTTCACTCTCTCTTTCTCTCACTCTCTCTCTGTCTGTCTGTCTCTCTGTCTGTGTCTCCCCCCCCCCCCCTCTCTCTCTCTCTCTCTGTATCTCTCTCTCTCTCTCTCTCTCTCTCTCTCTCTCTCTCTCTCTCTCTCTCTCTCTCTCTCTCTCTCTCTCTCTCTCATAGGATATCAGTACACTATACATTATGTGCACGATGCAGTTTTGGAGGCAAAGCCAATCTCATATCATCAGTGCAAACTGTGCAAGGCGCCCAAGTCGCATAATCTTACGCATTACTTACTTTGTTGCTCGAAAACTGCATCCTATCAATCAAACATCATTGTCCAGAGACCAAAAAATATTGATTATATTAATTTTATTATAGACACTGGACTTGTCTTTGATAGGATTAGTGATATATATATTTTTTTTTTTTTTACCAGCAAGATGATATGTGAATAATGCAAGCACAATGGCACAGCCCTTCAGGCATGTATAACCAGTGTTTGATTGACAGCTCTCTACAAAAATAGAAGCATAGCCAGTTTGGATAGATGCTATAGCGTCTGCACGGTTCTGTAAATAATGTTTTATCAAATCAGATCTCTCTCTCTCTCTCTCTCTCTCTCTCTCTCTCTCTCTCTCTGTCTCTCTCTCTCTCTCTCTCTCTGTCTCTCTCTCTCTCTCTGTCTCTCTCTCTCTCTCTCTCTCTCTCTGTCTCTCTCTCTCTCTCTCTCTTTCTCTCTCTCTCTCTCTCTTTCTCTCTCTCTCTCTCTCTCTCTTTCTCTTTCTCTATCTCTTTCTCTTTCTCTCTCTCTCTCTCTCTCTCTCTCTCTCTCTCTCTCTCTCTCTCTCTCTCTGTCTCTCTCTCTCTCTCTCTCTCTCTCTCTGTCTCTCTCTCTCTCTCTCCCCTCTCTCTCTCTCTCTACACACACACACACGTACACACACAGCCGAAATGCTAACCTAGCTCGTGTTCGTGTTGGGTTATTTCCGGATGCACCATTGACTTAAAGTTCCCGCTGGACTGATATTGGCACTGCCTGGCATCGATAGCACCGATTGCAAGGACACGCATCCATGGTCACTGTCGGCCAAACTGAGTTTTCTACGCCGCTTGTCACCGATGAAAGCACTGGCATCCGTTCGTCGGTTTCACTCTTTATGTATTTATCTATTCATTAGTTTCATTCTTACATGTCTTCTTTCACCCTGATCTTGCTTAATCAGTTTCCCTCGTTTATCAATCTTCGCCACTTCCCCTGCTAATATGCTCTCTCGGGAAGCTTATCACTCTCGCACTTACTCGCGCAGGATCTATGGCCTCACAAATGACCCCATGGCCTCTACCCCATGGCCCATCGGGGCTTCCCTCAGTCTGGTGTATGGTTGTCCCTGGCCACGTGTGAGGGGAGGTGGCTTCCCCCGTTCCCTGAGGGAAAGAAAGTGGCATCGTCGTTGCCTGAGGGTAAGACAGTGCCATAACTTTAGGCACCCCATGATCCACTACACCAGGTCGTGTGTCGAGGTTTGGGCACCCACTCCCTCTCCAGCCTCCTCTCTGCAGCATCGCAGCTGCAGCACGCAAATGGCCATCCTCACGGGCCCTTAATCAGTGCCCTTATCCCCAAGGCGAGCTAAGTACAGTAGCTAAGCGGCCGCAGGAATTTTCGGGGAAGCACCAGCTGGTCACTCGCAGGCGGCGCTGGTGTCGCAGGAGAAGAGTTATTATCATTATAATCATTACTATTGTTATAATAATAATAGTAATAATAATAATAATAATGATAATAATAACCAATACTAATATTAATAACAATAATAATAATAATAATAATAATAATAATAATAATAATGATGATAATAATAATAGTAATAATAATGATAATAATAATAATAATAACAATAATAATATTAATAACAATAACAATAATAATAATAATAATAAAATAATAATAATGATAATAATAATATTAATGATAATAATAATAATAATAATAGTTATTATTATTACTTTTATTATTATTTTAGTTTTGTTTAGTCCCTTATTTACCACCCAGGCTAACTGTGTAGGCATAGACCAAGCTGTCATAAATTTGATACATTGTCATAACATTGTACAATAGTATTACATTGAAAATTCAGGCTATAAGATTATTATGATCTGCACTGCATGAGTCGAAAGGAAAGAATAATTATTAACAGTTACATTTAGTTTGGTTTAATCCTTGATTTACCACCCTGGCTAACTACAGAGGCTGTGTTACATTTAATTCAAGGACATAACATTATATGATGGTATTACATTTGAATTTTGGGCTATAACATTATTGTGATGACTACTATATCAGTTCAAGGAAAGGAACAATTACACGATCCTTTATCTACTCCTCTGCCACGCCGGCGTACAGTTTGGGCGTGGAAAGGCATTGCTACATTTGATATGCGGTCATGTGATACTAATTTAAGTATCACATGCTTTAAGATACAACATAAGTATATCTTCTAAGACATCAAATGATATGAAATAGTTACATAGTTCTCCGTACCTCATGCTAGGTGGTCTGAAAGGCAGGCACTCGGAGATATAATGTACAAGTGTTCGTTTATATTTTTCACTACACTTAGTATACAGTTTACATTTAGTTTCTTCGACATTACAAACTATACAATGCCAGTGCCAATACAATCTGTATCAAAGCCTGAGTCTTGCGGTCACAATATCACACTGTCTTGTTCTTGTTTTATATAAACCATAGATGAATGAATCTTAAACTAGTCATAGTGCTTCATGCTACAGCTATCAGGGCGTTGAGAAATAATCAACTCAGTCAAGTCCTCTTTAAAGAAAGCTTCAATGTGTAAAATTCTAGCAAGAGGTACCCAAGATCTATATCCACGCTTTGCTTGTCACATGCTGACTTTGCTAGGCGATCAGCTTGACATGCGATGGAATCCACGTAAAACGTATATTATTGCCACGTTCTTTTGCACGATACACGTTTATCCTGATGTCATTTGCAATATTTCCCGCACCTTTGTCTAGAGTGTTCAGAGCCCGGAGAGCACTCTGTGAATCGCAGAAGATGACCCCTGAGCCTTGATTCAATAGAAATTCGGTGGCCATGAGTATTCCTGCCAACTCAGTTTGCGTAGTGCTAGCCCGGTCATGAACCCTCCTACAATCCTGCTGCTGCAAAATATTGTTTTTATATACAACAAAAGCGCATCCTGCTCTGCTCCCAGACTGCAAGGATCCGCCAGTGTAGCCTTCATATGCATTGGACAGAGTTTCAAGATGCTCATTTATAATTGCAAGTGCATACGGGTTAAGTATAGCAGGGGGGGACACTGTCTTTTTTGGGGGTAGCCGTATGATCTTCATTTAGGTCCGACATTGTGTGTGTGTGTGTGTGTGTGTGTGTGTGTGTGTGTGTGTGTGTGTGTGTGTGTGTGTGTGTGTGTGTGTGTGTGTGTGTGTGTGTGTGTGTGTGTGTGTGTGTGTGTGTGTGTGTGTGTGTGTGTGTGTGTGTGTGTGTGTGTGTGTGTGTGTGTGTGTGTGTGTGTGTGTGTGTGTGTGTGTGTGTGTGTGTGTGTGTGTGTGTGTGTGTGTGTGTGTGTGTGTGTGTGTGTGTGTGTGTGTGTGTGTGTGTGTGTGTGTGTGTGTGTGTGTGTGTGTGTGTGTGTGTGTGTGTGTGTGTGTGTGTGTGTGTGTGTGTGTGTGTGTGTGTGTGTGTGTGTGTGTGTGTGTGTGTGTGTGTGTGTGTGTGTGTGTGTGTGTGTGTGTGTGTGTGTGTGTGTGTGTGTGTGTGTGTGTGTGTGTGTGTGTGTGTGTGTGTGTGTGTGTGTGTGTGTGTGTGTGTGTGTGTGTGTGTGTGTGTGTGTGTGTGTGTGTGTGTGTGTGTGTGTGTGTGTGTGTGTGTGTGTGTGTGTGTGTGTGTGTGTGTGTGTGTGTGTGTGTGTGTGTGTGTGTGTGTGTGTGTGTGTGTGTGTGTGTGTGTGTGTGTGTGTGTGTGTGTGTGTGTGTGTGTGTGTGTGTGTGTGTGTGTGTGTGTGTGTGTGTGTGTGTGTGTGTGTGTGTGTGTGTGTGTGTGTGTGTGTGTGTGTGTGTGTGTGTGTGTGTGTGTGTGTGTGTGTGTGTGTGTGTGTGTGTGTGTGTGTGTGTGTGTGTGTGTGTGTGTGTGTGTGTGTGTGTGTGTGTGTGTGTGTGTGTGTGTGTGTGTGTGTGTGTGTGTGTGTGTGTGTGTGTGTGTGTGTGTGTGTGTGTGTGTGTGTGTGTGTGTGTGTGTGTGTGTGTGTGTGTGTGTGTGTGTGTGTGTGTGTGTGTGTGTGTGTGTGTGTGTGTGTGTGTGTGTGTGTGTGTGTGTGTGTGTGTGTGTGTGTGTGTGTGTGTGTGTGTGTGTGTGTGTGTGTGTGTGTGTGTGTGTGTGTGTGTGTGTGTGTGTGTGTGTGTGTGTGTGTGTGTGTGTGTGTGTGTGTGTGTGTGTGTGTGTGTGTGTGTGTGTGTGTGTGTGTGTGTGTGTGTGTGTGTGTGTGTGTGTGTGTGTGTGTGTGTGTGTGTGTGTGTGTGTGTGTGTGTGTGTGTGTGTGTGTGTGTGTGTGTGTGTGTGTGTGTGTGTGTGTGTGTGTGTGTGTGTGTGTGTGTGTGTGTGTGTGTGTGTGTGTGTGTGTGTGTGTGTGTGTGTGTGTGTGTGTGTGTGTGTGTGTGTGTGTGTGTGTGTGTGTGTGTGTGTGTGTGTGTGTGTGTGTGTGTGTGTGTGTGTGTGTGTGTGTGTGTGTGTGTGTGTGTGTGTGTGTGTGTGTGTGTGTGTGTGTGTGTGTGT
>NC_061819.1:39223334-39225834 GCF_019202785.1 Penaeus chinensis
GAGAAAAACTGGAAAAGGGAAGACACGTATGTGAAGGCAAACCTGTATAACGTATCTCTAAATATATGCACACTTACACGCACGCGTGTGAGTGCATATATATATATATATATATATATATATATATATATATATATATATATATATATATATATATATATATATACATATACACGTGTGTATATTTGTATGTATATAATATATACACATATACACCTGTGTATATATGCATATATATACATATATATACATATATATACATATATATATATATATATATATATATATATATATATATATATATATATATATCGACGGCCACCTTCAATCGATGTCGACTGCGGCATTATTGTCAATGCCTGGCCGAGAGAATGTGAGGAGCAAGCTGCTGCCCATGCAGCAGGCTTCTTCCCTCCACGCAGCTGATGGATCCAAAGGCACGGCAAAGATACGGTTTGGCACCAGTGACGTCGCAGTTGTCATATATATATATATATATATATATATATATATATATATATATGTATATTTATATATATACATAAATATATTAATTTATTTAATCATATATGTCTATATATGCACATATATATACATATATATATATATATATATATACATATATATATCATATATGTATATATGTGCATATATATAAAGAAATTAATCTATATATATGTGTATATATATGCATATATATATATATATATATATATATATATATATATATATATATACACACACATATGTTTATTTATATATATATATATATATATATATATATATATATGCATATGTATTTAGATTTATATATATATATATATATATATATATATATATATATATGTGTGTGTGTGTGTGTGTGTGTGTGTGTGTGTGTGTATATATGCACATATATATACATATATATGTTTATTTATATATATATATGCATGCATATATATATATATATATATATATATATATATATATACACACACACATATACATGTGTGTGTGTGTGTGTGTGTATATATATGCATATATATATGTATATATATATATATGTATATATACACATATGTGTGTATGTGTGTATAAATATATACACACACACACATATATATATGTGTGTGAATATATGAATAGATAGATAGATATAGCGAGCACAGCTTTATCTATCGCTTTACGAGAAGGATCTGGCCGACAAATTCCTCCTCCTCCGCGCATATTTGTCTGCGCCGCCGCCGCTGCATTCACGGCCAGCCCGCGGTGGCCGGAAAGCCCTTTGTGTCCCTCCGGCAGGAATCAATCTCCGTCTCGAGCCGCACAGACTGTAACAAGATCATTCTTCTTCATAGAATACTTATAGCAGCTGTTTTTCAAAGACGTTGCAAAAATATAGACTGGATGATCTCCCCCACAATGCTGTAATGGAGACATCAATTGCATTCCTTTTTCCATAAAATCAACATGACTTCTCATTATCATTCGAAGGTCGAGGGAGCGGGGCGACCCTGGCCCACACACACACAGCCAGCCGCTCTCGCAAATGGCGCGGGCTTTTTATGCCTTTTATCTCCCTGGCGACACCAGACACTCGCACCTCAACGTCTCCTCGCTTGACCTGGCTTTACCTCCTCCCACATCTCTTGTCTGACCTGGTTCTGGGGTCTCTGAGCCGCGCGACGCTCTGAACTCGCTCCAGAATCGCTTCGGAATCGCTTCGGAACCCCAGTTTCTACCCTAACCGAATCCAACGGCTTCATTAACCCGCACAAAACGTCCTCGAAGAAGGAGGCTCACACGCCGTTCCTGAAAGGCCGCGTGATAAGCCACTCATTAAACAGACCTGGTCCTTTTTTATCACAGCGAACGGCGGCGTCCCAGCAGGGTCGGTCCACCAAGCCTACGACCGAGTCCGCATGCGTCCAGAAGGCAACTGTTGTGGAGTCATCTCATGATTGGAACTTTATGTGCCCGGTATCAGCTCGTCGAGGCAAGTAAAGTTTCCAAAGTAAGACATGGAGATAACAACGTCTCGAGACAGCGAACAAGTTTAATATAAATACAAAAATAAAGAAATAGACACGATTGGAAATGTCTTATCCGAAAGTATTAAGTGATAAGGTATTTACACGTGTATTGAGAGCTTGATATTCCGTGAAGAAATCCTTGCTTTCGTCTCTACTATTTTATTACTGTTTGTTTGTAACGTATATTGCCTGTCTTCGTATGCCGGTGCTGTGTGGGTGTGGTTTTAACATCACAAATGATCTGGTAAATATATACTTACTATTGGATGCTTAAGAGAATCAAGGAAGTGAGATAAGGGGGAGAGGGGGGGGGGGGTTAGAAAGAAGGAAGGGAGAAGTGAGAGGGTTAAGAAGAGGAAGAAGCAGTGTATAAGGAATTGAGAGAAACGATATACTGAATTAAAGAGGGCTACTGCAGATGGTGAGAAAGTGAAAATGAGGAACACGTACTAGAGAGAGAGAGAGAGAGTAAGGGAGAGAGAGAG
>NC_061819.1:39250834-39266237 GCF_019202785.1 Penaeus chinensis
CCCGCGAGAATCCCGTATTAAGCGGCAGAGAGTCGAGTCAAGTGCACGGACTCGTCTCGGAGTGAACATTGACAGAGCATTCCTGGGTATGATTTCGGTTCCGCCTGCTTCTGATTATGACTCTCTCCCCAATGACCTCAGAGCCGTTTCATCATCATTATCATTATAGGTTCATGGTGGAGTCTTCCTCTCCCTCTCCCCAGCCCCCTCTCCCCTCTCTTCTCACCTCCCGTCTCTCCTCTTCTCTTCCCCTCCCTCTCTCCTCTTCCCTTCCCTCTCTTCTCTTTCCTTCCCTGCCTCCTTCTCTTTCCTCTCTCCTTTCCCCTCCCTCTCTCCCCTTCCCTTTCCTTCCCTTCACCCTCTCTTCCTCTGCACCATGCACACCTCCCTTTTCTCCCCCCGCTCCCTCTCCCCTACTTTGTACTCAATCCTTTTTTCTCTCTCCTCCTTTCCACTCTTCCTCTCCCTTCTTTTCTCTCTCCCCATTCTCTTCTGTTCTCTTCTTCCAAGCTCTGCATGGTGAATTTTCCTTTATGCTGATTATTTTTTGTTTATTTTAATCTTTGTTGATTTATTGTTCGTTCCTTCCTCTTCCCTCTTTCTCCTTCGGTCCCCGTGTGTGTGTGTGTGTGTTTGTGTGTTTGTTTGTGTGCGCGCATGTGCGTTTACATGTTTACGTGTTTACAGTATGTATGTGTAAGCGTACGTACAATGTTTGATTTCCGCTTAGCATAATTTCTTTCATAAAGGACGCCAAGAGAATTTCAAATAAGGGATACCATTGCGTAATAATTCGACGGCAAATGACCCTTAGGATTTAACAGAGCCCTTTCTGCAACCTCAAAAAAAAAAAAAAAAAAAACCGAGAGGAGACGGACACACGAATTTTGACTCTTTATATAATTCAGATATTCAAATAATTTATCAACTCCCCCACCCCCCACCCCCCACCCCCTCCCATTTTAAGGCGTTTCATCCCCCCTTCCCCCCATGGTCTATGTTGGGGACGTCCGAGATATTGAAAACCTTTAATTATTATTTCGATTTCTTTTATTATAAAACTTTTGGATTTATAAACCTTTTTGGTTTATATTTATAAAAGAAATGCTTATTATTCGCAAGACCTGAGCGTCACTGCATGTAAATTCGCCGTAAGAAGTTGCCGCTGATTTCTTCACTTATTTTGTCTTTGTTCATGACGCTGATACGTGTATTTGTTAAGTCATTTGCATGTTTCTTGCACGTAGCTAGTCATAACTCGTGACGCTTGTTATTCACGTGTTTCTCATTGTATTTTGTGATACATTTCTGTTCTCTTTCTTTATCTATTTCCTTCTTCTCCCCCCCCCCTCTCTCTCTCTCTCTCTCTCTCTCTCTCTCTCTCTCTCTCTCTCTCTCTCTCTCTCTCCCTCCCCCTCCCCCTCCCTCTCTCTCCCTCTCTCTCTGTCTCTGTCAATTTGTATATGTATGTATATACATACATACTTATGAACACATAAAGAATGAGAGGGAGTGTTTATACATGTGTATGTTTATACACATGTGTATGTGCGTATGTGTGTGTGTATTTGTGTGTGTGTGCGTGTGTGTGCGTGCATGCGTGCGTGCGTGCGTGCGTTCATACGATGCTCACCCGCGGAAAGGCGATGTCAGTCCATTGTTAAAACGTGCCCGGACTCCAAACTGTCTCTTAATTACCGATCCATTTAAATCCTCTGCCTCTGACGCCGAAAACATACCGTTCCATCTTAGAACTTCGGAATAAACGACGAGGCAGAAAATATATAAATATGAAAACAACACACAAAGACATTTTGACTCGGAAGTGTTTCCAACCCTGGCTAGCGGTTGTTAGCGTGTCACGGGGGATCGCCAAATCGAGCCGAATTGATGTTAACTTTTGATAGCATTAATAACGAGTGAAGTGAAAAATCACTAGCATTAACTCTGGGAAACAGTGATTAATAACACTATCAATTGTTTGTCATTCTGCTGAAGCAATAAAGACGAGGGCAAGAGAACGCCAAAGAGTTCCGAAAGCATAGTACTAGGCATTGACTTTCTGGTTGATGCTCTGCGTTATAATGGATTGCAGTGCGAGAGAGAGAGAGGGGGGGGGGGGGGGGTGAGGGAGGGAGGGAGAGAGAGAGGGGGAGTGAGGGAGAGGGAAGGAGAGGGAGAAAGAGAGAGAGAGAGAGAGAGAAGCAGGTAGACATAAATATATATATAAATAGAGAGAGAGAGACAGAGAAAGACAGAGAAGGGGCGGGGACTTCAACGCACATAAGGAAATGATCTTGATAAGAGAGAGAGAGAGAGAGAGAGAGGGGGAGAGAGAAACAGGATGAGTGAGTTCGTGTGCGTATGAGAGAGAGAGAAGATATACGCGATCTTCCATCACTACCAATCCATACGCACGGTTTTCCATACCCCGGGTACTGCTTATTTTCCCCGCCAAATAAGGCGTTATCAGCCTGCCAAGGAGTGAGTCGCGGGACGGTTAAGTCACCAAGAGCCTCATTGTCAGTCCAATTGAGAATACGATCTAGCAAGGGCGAGACATATCCACGGCGGCATAGTAGCGTTTGTCCTGCCTCTCTTGTCGTGGCAAATCAACCTTGTCTAAAATATTCACACTTCTTGATCATCTATGATATATTGCAAGGAAATTGCATACAAAGTTGCACAATAGCCATTTGCCGCTTTCGTATTATGTCAGGTGATTGCACACTTCGGTAATTACGCGCTGCAGAAATATGGCGATGCGTTTTGTCTTTGTTTAATTGTTTTGTTTTTAAGTGTGTGCGTTGTTGATGTTGTTGTAAAAATGGGACGAAATAGCGTGGTTTTTTGGCCGTGAGATTAGCGGAGGCGGATAAACGATCCCCTAAACATTGGAAACTGATTACCCGCTATTTATCAACAGACGGGCATTTACAATTTTGAGTGAGTAACGCCTGTCTCATTCTTCTTTGTAAAGGTTGTGGAACTGGTGTGATTTTGAGTTGATTAGGTGTTGTTTTTTTGGACTCTAATTATGTCACTGGGTTGTCCATCACAACATACCTTCTGTGAGTAATTTATCTAAAATTGATAAATGTCGCAGTTCTTTTAGTTTATTGGTGGCGTTATTATTATTATGACTTATTATTACTATTGCAATTATTATTATCTTTATTATTATTACTATTGTAATAATTATTATCTTTATTATTGTTTATTATTGTTATCATTACAACCACAGCTACTACTAGTTCTATTGCTATTATTGCTATTATTATATCACTATCATTACATCATGATTGTTCTCAATATTGCTTACGAAATGAGAAAATCGATTATCCAGGACGAGCTCTTGGCACGAAAATTTAACACGAAACATATTCCTTCATTAACGGTGGCGGCGCATCCTCAGTTGGAAATTCCCGCCATTATATAAAGCAATGTTGGTCAATTTTGAATTACCGACAGAATCGCAGATCAGTTTCCAAACATGATCACAGATGGCGCTAGTGACATGCATATTTTTCTTATTCCTAATTTTTCTTTCGATTCCTTCTAACGTCTTGGTTTTAATTCAGCCGACCGCGTTGCCATGGTGACAGCTCCGTTGAAATGACTGGTGCAAATCTGGAGATTGCGAATGGTGATATTTTGCCTCCATGCGTTGAAGTAGGGGTTGGAATCCGTGCATTGCATTGGCGATCACGATTGATTTAAATTTCCATTGGATAATTGTGGCAATAAGGAAATACATGAATATCACTGGCGCTTTGATTGATAGTTCGGCACGCAGCGTTTCATTTCTGCACACTTCACTATTCGAATGATAATAACACCAGTCTCGCCAATTTTAAAAACGAAACGGTCGTTTTTTTTCCCTCACAAAAAAAAAAAAAAAAAAAAAAAAAATCTTCGTTCCCTTCTCCAACTTTCTAGGGACTTGCAGAACCAACAGAGAGTTTTCAATGCATCGGAACCCCTGAGTGTAATTTTTTCGTCGTTAACAGGAATCTGGGCGGAAAAGGGGTTTTCAGAAGTCTGCTCATACCGCTCCCGCATAGGCATTCGCGTCCGTCGTGGAGTGTTGGAACATGCTACTTAACTTTACTTTATTGCCTCAGACTCTTTAAATTGCCCCGTTTGATTTATGTGCCGGTATATAAGACGGAGTTAATAGCGATTTGTAAATAATAATGCTATACGACTACCTGCTTGACCCAGGATGCTGCCCATTATTGGATAATGATGTCATGATGACACTGCTAATGATGACAATAATGATTCATGCAGTAATTAGGCCCATTACAACAATTTAAATAAACGTCAGACATCGGTAGTAAATTTCAAGAAAATGTCAGCTGTAGTTTCATTTTCTGGAGAGACATCCTGAGAAACGAACAGGAGGGGGGGCAAGGGGGGGATTTGCGAGTGCGAGCTGATTAAACAGGGTCGTTAACCATCAGTCGTTATGAATAATTATGCCCTTGGTAGTTTCTGACGGGTTACGGCAATTCCCACGGCTTATGACAACACTGGAGGAACCCGGTGCCGGACGTGGGGGGGGGGGGGGGAGTTGGGGAGAGGAAGGGGGGGAGGGAGGCAGAGGTGAATTGGGGGGGAGGGGGAGGAGTGTAGGGGTGGGGAAAGAAAGGAGGGGTGGGGGAGGGGAAGGAGAGCTGAATTGAGCGGGAGGGGGAGGAGAGGAGAATTGGGGGGAAGGAGGGGAGGGGTGGGGGAGGATGGAGAGACAGAGTAACGAGGAGAAAGAGAGGAGAAGGATATCGCCAAAAGGAGTAGAGTAGGCTAGAGAAGGGAAAGGACAGGGGGGGGGGGGGCGGGGGAGAGGGAGGGAGGGGAAAGGCCAGGGGGGAAGAGGTAGGGAGAGGGGGAGACCAAGAGGGGTAGAGAGAGGCAGCGGACAGGTGAACTACATAACAAGGGGAGATGGATAATCTAAAGAATTTAAGGAAGGGAAGAGTAGGGGAGGGAGAGGGGGGGGGGTAGTCCCTCTCTCAATAGGATATCGAACGGAAAAGTGACTTGGCGGTCGTTGGGTGTAGAAATATGACCTGCCTTTCGCCCTACATTAATAACAGGAGATTTGGGGACTCCCGGAGAGCGCGGAGGCAAATGGCGGATTCGTTTTGGTTAATAACTGCTCGTTCGGAAGAGGTTTCTGTCCTTTGGTGTTGCGTTGACTGAAAGCTTATAGTTTTTTTTTTTTTTTTTTTTTTTTTTTTTTTTTTTTTTTTTTTTTTTTTTTTACGTTGAATCTGTTGTGGTTTCGGAATGTATTCGATTATTCAAAAAACATTCGTATGGCAGTGGCTGTGGTTGCTTAAAAGTTTGGACCCGCTAAATAAAGAAGATTTATTAGTCTAACAACTAAGCAAAATAAAAGTCCGTCTTGCACACACACACACACACACACACACACACACACACACACACACACACACACACACACACACACACACACACACACACAAGATCCAAATACGTATACATATTGAAAACGTATAACGTATTCCAAAAGAAATCTAACCTCCAATTGCAACCTCCCCCTCCCCCTCTCCATCGGAACCTCTCCCCTCTCTCTCCCCTCGCTACCACTTCCATAGATACTTGAACTTCCCCGCTTGTTTTTGCGGGATCACATTATAAAGCCGTATGACCCATGGTAATCCGATCATGCCAGTCCCACTCACAATGGCGTTGGATCCCACAACCTCGGATCAATAAGGTTTTATAGCTGCTCTCAGGAGGATCTGACCTTTTTACCAAAGGTTTCCGAAGAGAGTTGAGATAGTTTTTTTTCTTCTTAATCTTTAAAATTGAATAAGGTTCGCATGTTTATTTATGCGTGTGTATTAAAGTTCTTTGTAGGACTGACACACGGAAATCTGAAATTTTATTTTATTATTGTTATATGTGTGTATGTTTGTGTGTGTGTGTGTTTATGTATGTAGTATATTGATTTAGAGATATTTTGTATATTTTTTCCTTTTCTTTTCACCGTCATTTAGAGAGAATATATATTTATCTCCCTTTTCAGTTTTAGATTGTGGATCGTTCGATTATTGTGGATTGTACGATTTCATAAATACATGGGACTGAGAATCGAAATTTAACTCCTGGATTCCGAGGTGGCTTCAATTCGTTCTTTAGGGCCTTCTTCAGAATAGGAGTAGCACGAGAGAGAGAGAGAGAGAGAGAGAGAGAGAGAGAGAGAGAGAGAGAGAGAGAGAGAGAGAGAGAGAGAGAGAGAGAGAGAGAGAAAGAGAGAGAGAATCACGCTGCTTCCTCACTATTCGCAGCTTAACTTTCTCACGTCGTAAAAGGTTCGGATAAAAAGTCAACGAAACCAGGAAGGGGATTCGGAACAGATTCGGGATTTTGTATGAATTAGGGTGGATAAAGAAGAGAAGAAGGAGGACTAGAAAGAACGATAGAAAGAGATAGAGGAGGAAGAGGAAAGGGGTACGAACAAAAGAAGTAGAAGCAAGAAGTAAACGACGACGAAGAAGAAGATAGAAGAAGAAAGGAGAAGAAGAAGAAGCCCCTTTATACGAAGCAAAGTTCCCTGACGAAGCAACGGGCAGTCGGTAGCGAGTTGATGAAGCAGTACGCTCTGGCGTCTCCGCGATAGGATCTTCCTATAAACTTCGGAGGCGCAATCAGTGACAACCACTCCGCTATGATTAAATATTTGTTTAATGGGGTTGAAGGCCAAAATTCCCCATTCATATTTTTCTGTCGAGTTTATGTTTGCATTCGACAGGGTCGGAGGAAGACAAATGAAGTGGTGGTCTTCACTACCAACCGTTTTGGGAACATGTCAATAACACGTTTTCATGAGGACGACGTCGGAGAATTGGATTTGCTTGTTTTTTCTTCATTCAGAGGTTTATAAAACGTTACAATTACTCAGGAGGAAAAACAATCACTGCGAAGCTTTCTTGAAGGAAAAAAAAAAGCAATTGAATTAAACAGCCACCGAGTCGTTCAGGAATTGAATATGAAATTTAAAAAAAGGAAAAGATGTTTAACACGAGGGGCCTCAGTGCAGTGTAAATTTAAGCCAACTCACACGTACAATGTTTTCTGATTCTGTTATGCAATATTTTCCCGGCCTGAGGTGGAGTTGACAGTAACTGCAAATTATAATAAGATTTTTTTTAAGCGCATGCAGTGAATTTGAAGAGTGGAAAGGATGAGATGAATGATGCTGTGATGCCGGAATATGAATTAGTTAAGTGGGTGTAGGTCTGTTAATGCAAAATCAAAGAACGCTTTTGATTTTTTGAAAATCAGATATTTGAAGCCTATTCTTTTCATTTAACGTCTGTGAGTAAATTATATACTAAAATATAATCTGTTATAATCAGTTTAAATTCAAAATGCTTATAAAGAATTATAGTATTTGTTTATATGGATACAATTAAATGATACTAACAGCGATGATGATAAGACTTATACTAATAAGACCGATAATGATGATGATAATACAAGTTACAGTAATAACAATAAAAGTAATGATGCTAAAAAATATAATGAACATAATAAGCATGCCTTACTATTTATCCAAAGATTATAATATATATATATATATTTATTTATATGCATACACATGTTTGTGTGTGTGTGTGTGTATATATGTATATATATATGTATGTGTGTGTGTGTAAACATACACACGCGCACATATATGTGTGTATATATACATATATTTATTTATTTATGAATTAGTTTATTTCTTATACGGATTTTTACAAAGGCATTGTGAAAATACGAAATGGATATAAGAAATACAATAAAGCCAAAAATGAGAGAAAAAAGATCAAATATGCAAGAAAAAAAAAAGAAAAAAAAAGAGAGACAAGGAAAGAAAGAAAACCGGATATATGAGATGAGATTTAAAATAAAAATATTAAGCAGTAAGAAAAATGATAGAGGAGATGAAAACAAATAAAGCAAATAGAAAGAGATGAAAGAAAAGGAAGAGACCGAGAAAATCGAAAATTGGAACATGAAAAGAAAATGAGATGAGAAAATTCGAACGAATATAAAAGAAATAAATAGAAAACGAGAAAAAAAAGGAAAAAGAAACAGAAGACTAAGTGAAATCAAAACCAGGAAAAAATACCCAAACAAAAGAAACAAAGGAAAAAGGAAGGAAGGAAGAGGTCAAAACTGGACGATTGGCCTCGGCGCGAATTCGGCGTCTCGGCTCCCCTCCTCCTTCGTAGCCCTCTCCCTCCCTCCCTTCCCTCCTTCCGTCCCTTCCCTCCTCCTCCCTCCATTCCTTCCTCTCCCCTCCCCTCCCCTTCCTTCCCATCCCTTCCATCCCCTACCTCCTCTCCTTCCCTTCCCTCTCCCCTCCTCTCCCTTCCTCCCCTCCCCATCCCCCCTCCCCCCTCCCTCCATCTGTCCTGAGAGACGCCGAGACCCGAGGAATTTCCTCTCGCTGGCTGGAGGCTGCGGCGAAAGCGCTGTCGCCGGAGAGCCCTGTCTGCCGCCGTTGCGAGGGTCGCTTGTCGCCTCTGTGTGTGTGTGTGGGGGGGGGGGGGGGGGGCGTGGGAACAGCACATATGCACACACACACACACACACACACACACACACACACACACACACACAAATGCATGCATGTGTATATATATATACATATATGTTTATATATGTATGTATACATATACATATACATATATTTACAAACACATATATAAGTATATATATGTATATAAATACACAAACATGTTTACATATGTATATACATACATATATATGTATATTTATATATATATAAACACACACATACCCACACCTACAGAGAAAGAGAGAGCAGAGCACGTTCCCGTTGTCTGTACAAGCACCAAGCAAGCGACGCGAACGGCCATTGAAACGCACGGCGCGCACTCCCTCCTCCGCAGCCACGCGTGCGCGCACATACACACACACAGTCACACACACGTACACACACACACACACATAGTCACAACGACAGTGGGTCATGGTCCGTGTGAAATAAACGCTCTCTTAAAACTTTATAATATCTCATTAATTCTACAATACAATACCAGACATTAATACAATAGTTTGTATGCGAAGTGCTGAGCGGCCCGGTATAAAAATTTTATGTCTGCTTTTTATTACAGTCAATTTGGAATAAAATCGAATGTGATGGCGTGGATTTGAAAACGCCGTGTTAGGGTTGATTGATATCTGCTGAGCGGACTTTCGGCGAGAATCAATGGCGAAGACGCGCGGCAGCAGCCAGGCGCCACGGAATTACAACAGCTAATGATATATATGTATAAATGTATATATATATATATATATAGAGAGAGAGAGAGAGTGTAAGAAAGAAAGAAAGAGAGAGAGTGGGAGGGAGAGAAAGAGACATAGACAAAGATATATATGTGTGTATGTATGTATATATATGTATACATAATGTGCGTGCGTGTGTGCTTACGTATACAGTATATGCATTAATAGATAAAGAAATGTAAACAAATATGTGAATATATGAGTTAAAATAGTAATCATTTCATATACAATGTTTTGTACATAATTGATAATAAAATCCAGCATCATAAATGCTATAGCTAATGACATAATCAGCCATCATTGTTACTAGATTTGTTATTAGTGCCGTTATCAAATTTATCATTATTAAAATTATGTCATTCTTACTATCATCATTACTTATATCAATATTCATATCGTTATCATCACCATTATCAGTGTAATTATCATCATTACCATCATCATTATCCCTGTTATTATCATCATCATCATCATTGCAATCATCATTATCGCCATCACTGATATTACCATAGTCACAATGTCACCCATTATCATCATAGTCATCACCATCTCTGTTATCATCATCGTCACAACCGTCATCATCGTCGTTATCATCATCACTTCCTATCATCATCGTCATAACTGTTATCATCGTCGTCATTATCTCTGTTATTTTCACATCATCATTCTTGTTTCTTTATCGCCTCCTTTATCATTCCTCCTCTCGGCGTTACAATAACAATGGCCATTACTTTCCCCGTAAAGATTAGCCAGCTGAAGGGCCGGTCAAGCAAGCAAGCAAGAGGAGGAGGAAGAGGAGGGGGAGGGGGGAGGAGGAGGAGGAGAAGAAGGAGGAAGAGGAAGATGAGGGGGAGGAGGAGGAGGAGGGGGAAGAGGAAGGAGGAGGAGGAGGGGTAGGGGCAAGCAGGAGGAGGGAGAGGGGGAAGGTAGAGGAGGAGGAGGAGACGGAGAAGAAGAAGAAGAAAAAGAAGACGAAGTACAAGAAGAAGAAGAAAAGAAGACGAAGTACAAGAAGAAGCAGCAGCAGGTGAATCAGACGAAAAGCAAGAAAAAGAAAATGAATTGGAAGAAGAAAGAAAGAGAATTGAAGAATCAAGCAAGCGAGCGAGCAAAGCAGGGTGAAGTCAAGCATAAACAACAGACAGCAACATCCTCTCTCCCTCCTTTCCCTCTCCTGAAGAATATTATTTCAAGAACTCTCTTGGTTCCGTTATTATTATCGAGCACTCTTCGGGTCGCCAGGCAGAGGCGGCTCGGCGCCTCACCGTTACGGTGACTGGACTCGCGCGCGTGCGTGCGTGTGTGTGTATGTGTGCGTGCGTGTGTGTGTGTGTGTGTGTGTGTGTGTGTGTGTGTGTGTGTGTGTGTGTGTGTGTGTGTTATATATATGTGTATATATAGAGAGAGATTTACGATATATATATATACACGAAACCATGCTTTACTTTACTTTTTTTCGCTTTTACACCTTGTTCTTCCCCTCTTATTTACCCAATCCATATCCATTGCCCCAACAACAGTAACAAAGCTCAGGTCACGTATCCCTTGGCTGCCTTCCTTTCGACCAATATCCATTGGCTTCCGAAGTGCCACTCCAACGCTGTGCCTTGGGTTTGGAAATGTGGAATTAGAGAGGACGTCATCGCAGTATAGAAATTCTTATGGGTGTTCTGAGGTTCATCTTTAACTGGCCTGCGTAGCGAGGAAGAAGAGGGGGATGAGGGAGGTGGAGATGAAGGAGGAGGAGGAGGAGGAGGAAGAGGAAGAAGAAAAAGAAGAAGTAGAAGAAGTAGAAGAAGTAGAAGAAGAAGAAGAAAAAGAGGAGGAGGAGGAGGAAGAGTAGTAGTAGTAGTAATAGGAGGAGGAGGGGGATGAAAAGGGGAAGAGAAAGAAAGAGGAGAAGGAACAGGAAGGAAAGCTAGTATTATACCCAGGACAATCTAAAACTGCTTGAGAGAGAGAGGGAGAGAAAGGTTAAGAGGAAGGGGACGAGAACTGCCTTCAAATTAAAATCAGGTCGTCGGCCATGTTAATGAGTGACTTAGATGTTTACATTTGTGGAGATGAGTGAACCCTTAATGGACGGGGTGTTGAGGGGGGGGGGGGGGGGTGCAGAGGAGAACCCGGCCGGGGAATGAGAGGGTGTGGCATGATGAGTGGGTTCCATGAGGCTCTATGAGGCCTTATGAGATTTTAGAAGGCACTGGGTTGTTGGTCCTCCGAATCTAATAACAAATAACGGAGAGGTTGTGTCACGGATTGGGATGCTCAGTCACTGGGTTTACCGTTTACGTAGATAATTCTTTGTACTGATTATGGGGATGAAGTGTGATTGAAAGAGTGCTTTATAAGACCTCGTGAATCGTATTCGAGAGACGTGGATCCTGAAAAAAAAAAAAAAAAATCTTACTATTACTACTACCACTACTATTAATATTAGTAATAGTAATGATAAAGATGGTGATGATGGTGATAATAATAATAATAATGATGATGATAACAGGTCTAAATTAATAACAGCATCCATTCATAACAAAGAGTATACTTAAGAACCTGGAAAAAAGTCGAGAATAGAAACCGGCCGGTGGGCCTTTGACGTCGGCGGTCGGTGTAGCTTTCGGAGTTGTTTTAGACGTTTCTAAGAGTACTTTGTTTCATCTTCCTTCGAGATGAGAGAACGGGGCGGGCGGGCCGAGCGAGGCGCTGAGACTGGAATATGAATGAGGTAGTGTGACAGAGCGGGAAGGGGGGGGGGGGGGGGGAATTGGGCACACATACACGCATGTACACACATGTACCTACGTACACGCACACACACATTTATTGGTTTCCACACGTACATATGAGTGTGCTTCTTGAAGGACAGGTAGATAGATGCAAGTGTATATGGAGAGAGAGAGAGAGTAAAAGTACGAATAAGAAGAATCAAACAGGAGATAACGAAAAGTCTTGATTATTATACATGATAATATAATGCTTAATGATATATATTTTTAAATCATATTATTTGAAGAAATTACCAAGCCCTTGTAACTTTCTGCTTTTGTGATAGGTTGTAGATTTATGTGCCTCGAACTTTTTTTTTCCACTGTTGCGTCCTGAAATAATTACACTGCTATTGTACCAACTATAATTGATTATGTAATTAAACGCTGGACACCGAAAGAGCGAGAATACAGTGAAAATGCAAATGTGCACTACAAATATGAAAACTAAAATATGATAATCGAATTTTCCCGGCGATTAACCTGTCTGTACGTGATATTTCTCCCGCTGAAATTATCTTGGGGTTAACATGACAGCAGCTACAAGCATGTGAATATGAACTGTCCAATCGCATTCGTTCTTTTTCGCGGGCTCCTTTCTGATTGGCCCTTCGACTCGTCCTCTTGGCTGAAGTACACACTCATGACAATACCACAATTTTTCTCATAATTAACTAACAACATGACACCTGTAACAACAGGGACCAATTAAGTTTCTCACTTGTCACCGACCACCTGGTAAACAACAGGAGTAAGCTGTGGCGCCTCCAACACATTCTTTTATGAATTCATATGCTGTACTTAGTGACGACTTCCAAGTTGCCATTCATAAATTTCAAAACGCATTTTCTCTCTTTTTTTAATTTTTTTAAATTTTATTTAGGAAACTCTTGTTGTGATATGAAACTTCTCGGCGTAGTAATAGATGAAGACGGAAAGATGTGCAGGAACTGATCGCCTTAATTTGCATCCGTTTTTGCCGCCGTTGTTATAGTTTGTTTTCAAGGATGCTGCGTGGCCTTCTGGGTCGCTGGGTCGAGAGGACAGGAGCGCGAGGAAAAGCGTGTCCTCGCAGAGACCAGAGCGAGGAGACTTCACCTGATGAGAAATATGGCGCAATTACTCGAAGTCCGGAAGAAAAACGATATGATTAAGCGTGAGCAGAAAAGCGTGATGTTAGGACACCCATCACGGGGGAAAGAATGAGATCACCTCTACAAGAAGCGCTTTGTAGCCCCGAAGGCTTTGTGGTCATTTACATATGAATGCGTTTCTCCCGGATTACCCACTTGTATAAAGCAATGATTATTCTAATCACCGCGGCGTGCAGTTCCTCCCGTCTTCGCCCAATTATGCAACTGCCTGTGTGACGCTGAGCCTGGGTTGGGGTCCGGCGCGAAACTCGGGTCCTCGCGCTCTCGCTGCTGCCTCCCCTACAGCAGGTGTTTCTTTTCTTGTTTTAGTTTTGATGTTTTCTTTGCCTAACCATTTTCCATCTGTTTGTTGCAGGAGTGCGGGCGGCGCGGGCGTGTTGCAGAGGGTGCGCGGGGCGTTGTAGAGGAGCCTCGAGCCACGGAGCGCTGCAGCAGAGCCGCCTGTGGTGCAACGGCCAGTGTTTGTTAGTGGCGTGTCGTGGTCCGGGCGCCGCCCTGGAGGGCCGCCCCAGTGTGTTCAAAGTGTGGTGGTGACAAGTGTTGTGGTGACAGTGTGGTGCGAGTGTGGTGGTGCGCGTGAGGAGCAGTGATGCGACGACATGATGTGTGAGCAGTGTCGTCTCGGGGAGGAGGGGGACGCAGGGGAGCCCCCTAGCCCCGCCGCCCCCGTGCCGCCCTCCTGCTGCTCCTGCTGCCGGGGACGCCCACGGGACATGGCCGCGCGGCCGCTCGGGCCCACGAGTGCAGGGGCGAGGGTAGCTAGGTTAGTGCCCAGTGCCAGTGACCAGTGCAGTGCCAGAGGGGTTATAAGGACAGCACGGGCCCCGGGCAGGACTCAACCGTGGGTGACCATGTTAGCGCTCATACTTGCCCTCGTCCTTTGCCCCGCCGCCGCGGAATACGTGCGCGAGTTCGAGGTGTCGGAGGTGGTGGCCGTGGGGACGAACATCGGATACATCGGCGACAGCAACCCCGGCCAGCCCTCGCCGCCGCCGCCGCCCTACCTAATCGTGCCGGTGCCCGGGAGTGCGGTGGACTCTGACCTAAGGATCGAGCAGGATACGGGAGAGATCAAGACCAACGTCGTGCTGGACCGCGAGCTCAGGTCGTCGTACTCCCTGGTGGCCATCCCGCAGTCGGGGGAGAACATCCGCGTCCACATCAACGTCAAGGACGAGAACGACAACGCCCCGACTTTCCCGTCCGGCGTCATGAACATCGACTTCCCGGAGAACACTCCGCGAGACGTCAAGCGCACCCTGGCCCCCGCGCGCGACAAGGACCTCGGGATCTTCAACACGCAGCGCTACGACATCGTCTCCGGAAACGTGAACAACGCTTTCCGGCTGTCGTCCCACAGGGAGAGGGACAGCGTGCTCTACCTCGACCTCCAGATCAATGGCTTCCTGGACCGCGAGACGACGGCCTTCTACTCGCTCCTGATCGAGGCCTGGGACGGCGGTACTCCCCCTCTCAAGGGCTCCATGACCGTCAACATCACCATTCAGGACGTGAATGACAACCAGCCGATCTTCAACCAGAGTCGGTACTTCGCCACAGTGCCAGAGAATGCCACCATCGGCACTTCCGTCCTGCAGGTCCTTGCCACCGACACGGATTCGGGAGACAACGGCAAGATCACTTACTCGATCAACCGCCGCCAGAGTGACCGCGAGAACATGTTCCAGATCGACCCGAAGTCCGGCGTCATCTCGGTCAACCGTCCGCTCGACTTCGAGACGAAGGAGGTCCACGAGCTAGGTGGTGGTCGCGCGCGACAACGGCGACCAGTCCCTGGAGACCACCGCCTTCGTGTCCATCCGCGTCATCGACGTTAACGACAACCAGCCCACCATCAACCTGATCTTCCTCTCCGACGACGCCACGCCCAAGATCTCGGAGGACGCCCAACCCGGGGAGTTCGTGGCCAGGATTTCCGTGAACGACCCCGACTCCAAGGAGGAGTACGCCAACGTCAGCGTGACCCTGAAGGGCGGCGAGGGCCACTTCAACCTGACGACACACGACAGGATCATCTACCTGATGGTGGTGTCGCGTCCCTTGGACCGGGAACTAAAGCCGAACTACACGCTGGTGGTGTTCGCGACGGACCAGGGCAACCCGCCCCTCCACGCCTCGCGGAAGTTCGAC
>NC_061819.1:39266337-39273837 GCF_019202785.1 Penaeus chinensis
TCCTCCTCCTCCTACTCCTCCTCCTCCTACTCCTCCTCCTCCTACCTCCTCCTCCTCCTCCTCCTCTTCCTCCTCCTCCTCCTCCTAATCCTCCTCCTCCTACTCCTCCTACCTCCTCCTCTACTTCTCCTCCTCCTCCTCCTCATCTCCTCGCTCCCTCGCCTCCTTCGATCCTCCTCCTCCTCTCCTCCTCTTTCCTATTCTCCTCCTCCTCCTACTCCTCCTCCTTCCTACTCCGCCTCCTCCTAATACCTCCTCCTTCTTTTTACTCCACTCCTTACATCCTCCTCCCTCCCTCTCCTTCCTCATCCTCTCATCTCCTGCCTTCCTTCGTCTGGTTTGGAGTTGTGGTGAGGAGAGTTTGGATGTGAATATTTTGGTGTTGTGTCGATGGCTCTCTGGCTCTCGCTCAAGAAGTAAGTGAAAGTAAGTAAGTGAGAGTGAGAGAGAGAGAGAGAGAGAGAGAGAAGAGACAGAGAGAGAGAGAGAGAGAGAAGATTGGATATAGAGAGGGGGGGGGGGGGGGGGGGGGGGGGGGGGGGGGGTGGTTGGGGGGGGGGGGGGGGGGGGGGGGGGGGGGGGGGGGGGGGGGGGGGGGGAGGGGGGGGGGGGGGTTTTTGGGGGGGCGGGGGGGGGGGGAGGGGGGGGGGGGGGGGGGGGGGGGGGGGGGGGGAGAGAGAGAGAGAGAGAGAGATAAGACTTGAGGGAAAGAGGAGAAGGTTCGACGAGCTCGATGAGCTTAAGAGCGAGGAGCGAGAGAGAGAGGACGAGGATGCACCAGAAGGGAAGGACAGGCGACGTCCGCGGAGTGCAAGAAGGCGCCGATGTCTTGAGTTACCTTCTCGTTTGACAGCTGGGTCCTCTGCCATCCCCCCCCCCTCACCTTTCCCTCCCCCCTTCACCCCTTTCCCTCGCCCCCCTCTCTCCACACCCTCCGTCAGAGAGTCCTCAGGTTACACGTACCCAGTTATGGGTACAGAAGCGGCCACCGGCATTTCATCGCGGACTAATTATGAGACCACCTCATTTTCTTTCACCTCCTTGTGCTGTTTCTGGCCATGCGGGGATTCGATTTCCCCGGGACGCGTCCTCGGGGATCCTCTTTGTTCGGGAAACTTCTGCTGAAGACGTGTTTTTTTTTTCTCTCGCTCGCTCGCCCGTCGGGAGGTGTCGGCGCCTCGTGGGATCTGCTGTCGGTTTTGTTTTAGGAATGTGTGTGTGCGGGGGTGTAGAGGGGGGGGGGGGGTGTGTGTGTGTGTGTGTGTGTGTGTGTGTGTGTGTGTGTGTGTGTGTGTGTGTGTGTGTGTGTGTGTGTGTGTGTGTGTGTGTGTGTGTGTGTCTATCTATCTATGTATGTATATATGCATATATATGCAAATTTATTTATTTATTCAACTATTTTATTTATTTATTTATGTATTTATGTATTTATCTGCATACTTATTCCTCCATTTATCCACCCATCCATCCATCCAACTACACATCTATTTGCTTATTCATTCACTTATTTGTATCAATCGACAGTACTCGAAGGGCCACTTCTCCTTAAGCTTACACCTGAATTTCGCCTTAATTCCGATTTGCCTTTGCCTGTGACAGACCTGGTGGTTGCTGTCAGGCGGAGGCTCAGGGCGGGGCTTAAAGATATTTTCAGGCTACTGTCTTTTATCTTGAGGGATTTTGTCCAATGTCCCGTGTCATGGCTTTTCCTGTGATTTGATTTCTGCGGTGTTCCTGTTTGTTTCTCTTTCTCTGTTTCTGTTTTGTTCTGTTTTGTTTTGTTTTGTTTTGGTTCTCTCTCTCTCTCTCTCTCTCTCTCTCTCTCTCTCTCTCTCTCTCTCTCTCTCTCTCTCTCTCTCTCTCTCTCTCTCTCTTCTCTCTCTTTCTTACTAGCTATTGTTTGTCTCTAGTTATCCATCATTTCCTTTCATATTAATCTTGTCCATGTCAGTTTGTCTCTCTCTCTCTCTCTCTCTCTCTCTCTCTCTCTCTCTCTCTCTCTCTCTCTCTCTCTCTCTCTCTCTCTCTCTCTCTCTCTCTCTCTCTCTCTCCCTTTCTCATCTTCCGTCTTCTATTGTTCACTGCCTCTCTTCCTCTTTTTTTCTGCCACGAAAATTTCAACCTCATTGTTTTCCTCTTTGTCCGTTCGCGCTATCAGGTTTCCCGTGTTTTCGCCCCGTGTTCAGACTCCTTTTTTTCTCCCCTTCTTTTGACCCCGTGTTTTCGCCTCGTATTTTCTCCCCTTTTTCAAACCCCGTGTTTCCTCTCCTTCTTCAGACCCCGTGTTTTCTCCCCGTGTTTTCGCCCCCGTGTTTTCTCCTCATGTTTCTCCCCTTCTCCAGACCCCGTGTTTTCTCCCCTTCTTCAGATCCGTGTTTTCTCCCCGTGTTTTCGCCCCCTGTGTTTTCTCCTCATGTTTTCTCCCCTTCTCCAGACCCCGTGTTTTCTCCCCTTCTTCAGATCCGTGTTTTCTCCCCGTGTTGAAAGCCCGTGTTTTCCGTCAGCCTCGGCTCCTCACGCCCAACGCCGGGTCCCGGGGAGCAGGTGAGCGCCCGACCTACCGTCCTCCCATCCCGCCGCCGAGAACATTAAGGGTCACCCGACAATGGGAGACAATAGGTAATTTGATCGTTATAGGCATCGGCTGTGCGTGAGGCCGAGTTGGGGCTGTTGGGGGAGACGCCGCTTTTTACTGCCATACATTCGCTATTATTATCCGTCAATTGCAGCCTTCAACTCCTCGGAATGCGGGGGATGGCAGGCGCTGCCGGGCTTGTGCTGGAGGGAAGGAGGGAGTGGAGGGAGGGGAGGGAAAGGGAGAGGGGTGGGGGGAGGGGGAGAGGGAGTGGGAGAGGGAGAGGGTGGGGAGGGGTGAAATGGAGGGAAGGGAGGGTGGGTGGGAGGGAAGGGAGGGAAGAGGGAGGGAGGGGGAGGGGGCGGGTATGGGCTTTCGTGGGGGAGGGGTATAAAGTATGGAGGTTGGTCGGGAGACGGAAATCGGTCGGGATTCAAGCTGGAGGTCGGGCCTGTGGGTCGGAGCTTGGTCGGGGTAGGGGCCTGAGTGATGGAGGTTGGGGCACAGGCTCCGAAGATTAGTCGGAAGTCGGGTTATGGGTCGGTGTAGGTCGGAGGCCGGGGTACAAGCTCCGGAGATTGGTCGGAAGTCGGGGTACAGCCTCCGAAGATTAGTCGGAGGTCGGGACATGGGTCGGCGTGGTCGGAGCAAGAGCCGACGGGCGGGGTATGGGGCCAGAGGTATGGCGGCGGCCCAGAGCTGGTCGCCGAGGCCCTCCGTGCAGAATGGCGGACTAAGTAGCTGCGAGTGATGATGCAAAATCCTGACAGTGAAATACAATAGCGACCGTTAGCCTCCTCGTCACACGCATCCGCTAGCCGAAAGCCCCGGGCGTGTTAGGCAGAGCTAGCGAGGTGTTAGGGTGTTAGACGCGCGGCCCGCTGGAGCAACCTCGCCTAATCCTATAAATGGCTAATGAGGAGAGATTACCGTGTGTGTGTGTGTGTGTGTGTGAGTGTGTGTGTGTGTGTGTGTGTGTGTGTGTGTGTGTGTGTGTGTGTGTGTGTGTGTGTGTGTGTGTGTGTGTGTGTGTGTGTGTGTGTGTGTGTGTGTGTGTGTGTGTGTGTGTGTGAGCTCGTTTACAAATCCGCGGGATTAATTCAGATCGAGATTGCCTGGGCGCCTGTGGTAAGGCCTGGTACTAAAGTAAGATCTGGGTGTCGGTATCTGGTACTTCGGGGGATGATAATGCTAAGATTAATGATGGTGATATTAAGCACGTAATTCCCATTGCAAGAGTGAGAGGATTAATGAAAGGATCAGTAGCAACCGTAATCATTTTGTGTTGCTATGAATGGGAATCTGCTATGGCATTAAAATCTGCTAAATTGCAACATTGCAAAGAATGAATCTAACGGTCTGAGTTTAGGTAATTTGCTAACCCACATTACTTAGAAAGAGTTTAAAAATCTCGGTATAAGTAACTTTCATTACTTAGAGAGAAAATATAAGGATCTGAGTTTAAGTACTTTGCTAACTTTCATTACTTAGAAAGAATATAAGTATCTGAGTGTAGGAACGCCAACTTATTTGTTGATTGCCTCATTACGCCTTGGCTCTGAGAATTGACATTGCCCATTAGCTTTAGCATTCATGTCGTGTCATTTATTATTATTATTATTATTTTCATTTACCATAGTTACTGTGTCGGTTTTACTTCTCATTGTCATGTCATGTCGTGTCATTGTTTATTTATTGATTTACTTTTCACTGTCATGTCATGTCGTTGTCATTTTTCTTGCATTTTCTTCTTCCTTACATTTTTTTTTTTTTAGTTCCTTTCCTTCGTCTGTTTTTTTTTTCACTTTTTTTCTTATTTTTGGTTTTTTTTCTTCTCCCTAAATTCGCTCATTATTTGTGGATAATCCGTATCGTTGTATTTCGATGGATTATTTTCAAGTTTATTTTCACTGTCTGTAGAATTTTAAGTATATATACGTGTTTGATAATCTTATTGATATTTAGAGAGAGATGTAGATATACATATATATATAGATAGATAGATAGATAGGTAGATTGATTGACTGATAGATAGGTAGATAGGCAGGTATGTAGATTGATTGATAGATAGATGAATAAATAGAAGACACAGATAGATAGATAGATGGAGGAATTAATAGAAGACATATAGATAGAAATACAAATAGACAGACAGATAGACAGAAAGACAAATACATAGACAAAAAACAAAGACAGATAAACAGACAGGTAGACAGATAGATATATGGGCACGCATATAGAGAGAGTAAAGAAGGGGGAGGAGGTGGGGGGGTATTTTTCGATTACAAATACACTTCGAATCCCATGTTTCGTTAATATAAAGTTTTAATGAAACACTAAATCATCAGATGAATTGCAAGACGACTGGTGGTTGAAATGATATTTATTTGCAACGAGAATAATGGGACGAAGAGAATGGTAATGATAATGGGTAATGGTAATGGTAGTGATAATGATAATGATAATGATACTGATAATGGTAGTGATAATGATAATGGTAGTGATAATGGTAATTTGAATTGAGTTTTGGTTAGGGATAAAGGGATGGGAGAAGCGATGATATTGCTGATAAGGATGATGGTGATGATGATGATAATAAAGGTAATGATAAATATAATGATACAATTGTAATGATGAATAATGATGGTAATGGTGATAATGGCATAATGATAATAATGATAGTAGTAATGATAATAAAAATAATAATAATAATAATAATAATAATAATGATAATAATAATAATAATAATAATAGTGATAATGATAATAATAATAATAATAATAATAATAATAATAATAATAATAATAATAACAGTAATAATAATAATAATGACAACAATAACGATAACAAGAATAAAAATAGCAACAATGATAACAGTAACGAGTAATACAAGTAATGACAATATATATACATATGTGTGTGTGTGTGTGTGTGTGTGTGTGTGTGTCCATTACTTAAAAAGGAGCGCCACATGAGGGAACCGCGAGACAGGGGAAGACTGGCAGACCAGGGGAAGAGGGAGATGAGGAGGGAGGGAGGGAGGGCAGGGAGGGAGGAGGGGGGAGGAGGGGAAGGGGGACGTTCGACTTATCGAGGGGACCCCCACACAGAAACCCGCTGCCACAGTACCATTCATTTGTGTTCTCACTCACCCCACGCCGTTTACCCTACCCCCTCCTCCTCCTCCTCCTCCTCCTCCTCCCCCCTCTGCCCCTCTCTTCCCCCTCCCCTCCCGTCGTTCTCCCTACTCTCCCTCCCTCCTCTATGTCCCTGACCCTCTCTTCAACCCCCCCCCCCCCCCCCGCCCGTCTCGCTTGGAATTCATATTATTTCTTCATTTCTGTTACTGATATGGGGAGGGGGGGGGGGGCAGTCGTGTGTGTTAGAGGTCTTGGTCTTTTGATAATTCTCTCTCTCTCTCTCTCTCTCTCTCTCTCTCTCTCTCTCTCTCTCTCTCTCTCTCTCTCTCTCTCTCTCTCTCTCTCTCTCTCTCTCTGTCTGTCTCTGTCTCTGTCTCACTCTTTCTCCTTCACTCCTTCCCCTCCCTCCCTCTCTCTCTTCCTCCCTCCCTCCCTCCCTCCCTCCCTCCCACAGCTCTTAACATTAATCTACCCCTTTATCTGCACAATATAAAATAAACGGAATCACCCATCAACATACATACATACATCTCTCTCCGTGTAGCGTTACTATGGGTTATTCTCAGCCACATACAGCCTCCATTGGCCACCGTCTCCCACGCATTCAAAACGAAAGGTGTTATGATCAGAATGCACAGCACGTGGGTCGAGGCTGGGCTCTGGCGACGAGTGAGCGGTGGCTGCTGGTAGTGAGTGAACTGTCATAGCTGAGCTTTTTTTGTGAGAGATGGGGGTTTGGAGGGAAAGAGAGGGATGGGGGAGGGGATAGGGGGAGGGAGGGAGGGGGAGGGAGGGAAAGATGGAGGGAGGAAGGGAGGGAGAGGGAGGGAGGGAGCTAGAGAGGTGGAGAGATTGAGAAGTAGAGAAATATATGTGTGTGTGTGTGTGTGTGTGTGTGTGTGTGTGTGTGTGTGTGTGTGTGTGCGTGCGTGCGTGCGTGCGTGTATATATATAGATAAATAGATAGATAGATATATATAGATGTGTGCGTGTGCGTATGCATGTGCGCGTGCATGTGCATGTGTGCGTGCGTGCTTGTGTCTGTGCAAACGCCGTACGTGCGCCTGGGTGTATGCGCGAGTGTGTTCATGTGTGCGAGAGGAAGCGTGTGTTCGCGCAAATGCAGAGAAGCAAATGAGTCCCTGAGAACAGACAGGCAGACGATTTCTATACCGATTTCGTCTGTCTCGGGGTTTCCTCTGGATGGCAGACGTAATGCATATCCAGTCGCTTCCCCTTGCCGTGTACTGGAAGTATGTTAAAGAGTGGGTGTATCTGCACAGCTCACTGTAAACCCGCACAGCCGGCATACCAATGAGGCGGGGCGCGAGGGGGCAGCAAACACACTCTCTCCGTTTTCTCGCGGTATCTTCTACTTCCGTGATGGAGAGTCGTTCGAGGTGCCTTCGAGCTCGGGTCTTGCGTCCGCTTCGAAATTCCGGAGGCCGATCCAGCGACTCACTCCGGCGGAGATCTCTATCGGCGCAGCTCGCACACACCCGGCGATGGCCTTTGTTTACTCGGAATAACGGTCAAGCGGATATTGCTTCCCGGTTATTGCGTACCTTGGTTATTGGGGACGGCTCTCCACGGGGACCTCGTGCTGCACCGCGCATTATTCACTGCTGGCGGGAGGAAAGGAGTTGGCGCAGGTTCAATGATGCGTAATGAATCGATCAAACGCGTCCATTACCTTGATTAACCGTATTAATGCCCTTTGGCTTGGGACGACGGGTCGTGAGCGCGTCCATTACCCTTGCCCGGCTTTAAACGACCCCTTCCGAG
>NC_061819.1:39283837-39288837 GCF_019202785.1 Penaeus chinensis
CTGAGAGATGGATGGAGGGAGGGAGGGTAGAGGGAGGGGAAGGAGGGTAAAGGCAGAGAGAGAGGAGGAGAGGGAGGGAAAAGAAAGGGAGAGAGAGAGAGAGAGAGAGAGAGAGAGAGAGAGAGAGAGAGAGAGAGAGAGAGAGAGAGAGAGAGAGAGAGAGAGATGGAAAGAAAGAAAGAAAGAAAGAGAGAGAGAGAGAGAGAGAGAGAGAGAGAGAGAGAGAGAGAGAGAGAGAGAGAGAGAGAGAGAGAGAGAGAGAGAGATGGAAAGAAAGAAAGAAAGAGAGAGAGAGAGAGAGAGAGAGAGAGAGAGAGAGAGAGAGAGAGAGAGAGAGAGAGAGAGAGAGAGAGAGAGAGAGAGGGAAGGAGGGAGAAAAGCCGGAGATGGAGAAGTATGAGGGAAAAAACATACAAATGAACACACAAGATTAAAAGATAAAAAGTTATAAACGAGGAAAGAAATCAAATAAAGAAAAAGCAAGATTTTTCTTAAAGATTATCAAGAAGAAAATGCAAAGAGAACTGAAAGAGTGAGAGAGCGAGCAAGAGAGAGAGAGAGAGAGAGAGAGAGAGAGAGAGAGAGAGAGAGAGAGAGAGAGAGAGAGAGAGAGAGAGAGAGAGAGAGAGAGAGAAATAGAGAGAGAGATAGAAAGATGGAGATACACACTTATATATAGACACAGACAGACAGAGACAGAACGAACGCCAGAGAGAAAGAAAGAGAGAAAGACAGAGAAAATGAGAGACAGAGAGAGGAGAAGAGAGGCAGACGAAAAAAAGCGTTATGCAAACACTGGGTGACTGAAGCAAATAGGAAAACGCGAAGAGCAGAACACGTCCACAGACACAGTTAGGTATGAAAAATTTCCCTGATGATTAAAGAGAGTTTAAAGATAAGGCTTGTTAATATTTTTACTCTTATTATTAACACTGGCGTTGTTTTTCCTTTTCGTTTTTAGATTTTCTTTTTTCTGTTCATGGTTTTCGTTTTTATTATTGTTGTTGTTAATGTTGTTGTTGTGATTACTATTACTATTATTAATATCGTTTTCTTTAGCATTATTATTGCAATTTTCTTTGGTTTTGTCATTAGTTGCGCTGTCATCATCACTATCATATGTTGCAAATTATCATGTTTATTTATTTTCTTATTTTCATTCGTATTTTTTTTTCTTTATTATTGTTATCATTTTCATTATACTTTTTTATTTTATTCGTAATATTGCTGTCCTTATTGTTATTATTATTATTACCGTTACAGTTATGTTATACACACGTAAAGATAGAGAGATAGATAGTTTTGTATATAGATAGATAAAATGATGGATAGATAGATAGGTAAATAGATAGATACATACATAGCTAGATTAGATATAGATAAATATATAGATATATAAACATAGATTGACAGATAGATAGATAGATAAATAGATAAATGATTAGACAGACAGATAGATACAAATAAATAGATAAACAGATAGATAGATATAAAGTCATGTACGTAACCCTAGACGCCCTCTTTCCGCCCACATCTCGACGCCGCCCATCCCGCCCGCCCGCCCATGATTAACAGAATTTAGCTACAAATAACCAAAGCGTTGAATGTTCGAGAATTTACTCCGTGGAGGTATTATTGCATGTTCTGTAAATTACAAAATGTTAATTAAATTCAAGTCATGTTAAGGCCCAAAATTTATCGATGCGCATCGTTGACCTCAGAAGGTTGGGTGGGGGGGCGACGGAGGGGGCGGGGGGGGGGGGTTGTAATCGGGAGGAGGTCGAAAGGAGGGGGAGGGGGGGGTCGCTGTTTTGAGATTGTGTGGAGGGAGGGTGTGTATTGGAGGGGTGAGTGTATGTATATAATATACATACATATATATATATATGTGTGTGTGTATATATATATGTATATATATATATATATATATATATCTGTGTGTGTGTGTGTGTGTGTACATATACATATACATATATGTGTGTATGTATATATATATATATATATATATATATATATATATATATATATATATATATATATATATAAACAAAGCGAGGACTGCCGCTGTCTCCGGCGAGCAGGAAGAGAAGAGTCAGCGAGAGGGCTGGGGCTGGGGGGTGGGGGTTCGGGGCCTGGAGGGGTCAGGGGGGCGGGGCGAGGAGCGAGGGACACCGGCGTGAGAAAGACTTTAACTAAGTGGAAACAGATGGCCCATTAAGGAGCACGCTTGAGGTGGGTCTCCTAAACGCTCCCGAGCGGCTCAGCCTCGATCCTGCGGCGCCGTGGCACTGGCGTCGGGGCGCCCGTCGCGGGGCGTGGGCGGCGCCCGCGGCTGCGGCTGCGTCAGTATGTAATGCGGGAGGTTGGACATACACACCAACACATACGATATGTATGTGTGTATATATGTATATATATGTGTGGGTGTGTTTATGTATGTATGTGAATATACGATATGATATATATATATATATATATATGTATGTATATATGTATGTATGTATGTTTGTATAATATATATATATATATATATATATATATATATATATATATATGTATGTATATGAATATATATATGTGTGTTTGTTTGTGTGTATACTGTGTATATATATATATATATATATATATATATATATATATTTATATAAATATATATACTGTTGACGCCCCGCCGCTAGGAGAGCGCCGGCGCGTGAGTGCGAGCGCGCCCGCCGCGTGGACGGCCCGGCCGACGGCGGCGATTCCTCTCCGCGGCTGAATCTCCTCACGGGCGCCTTAATACAGCAGCGCCCGGGCCTTAATATTCATGTCACTGGGGCCATTATTTCTCAGCAATTTGGCGAGACGCACTTCACGGTTTACGAGCGTCACCCCCACTCCTTACCCCCCACCCACCCCCTCTCCTGCCACTTTACCCCTTCCCCCACCCTTCCCCTCCCCCTCCCTCTCCCCCTCTCCTCCGCACGTCCTGCCCCAGGCGCCCCCACGGCCGCCCTCTCGCCCCTCCCCCCTCGCCTCCTCCCCTTTATCTCGGGCCTGGCGGTGGGCGTGAGGAGTGGAGTGCGGGGGGGGGGGGGGGGGGGGAGCTCGACACCGCAGACATGAAGGAGGGAGATGAGGTGTCGGGTGTGGGGCGCGAGGGGGGGGGGGGGGGATCCTGCACCCCGGCGGGAGGGTCGTAAGGACGGCTTGAGGTTTCGGGAAAACGCTGTGGGTTTTGGCCGAGAGTCGGGCGTTAGAGTAAATATGTGATTAGATGAACAGCGTTCTCATTTCGGAGCTGAATTCCGAAGCGAGGAAACGATGACGGCGCGGCGGCTGCGCGGGAAGAGAGGCCTCGACGCCCTCGCCTCTTCCCCGCGACGCTGATTAATACAATTTTCGGAAACCTTTGTCAGCGCAGCAGACACGTCCGTAAGTCTTTGTCGGTGTTCGAGAACACGCAAGTTATGCAAATATGGCCCTTTACGGAAGCCAAGATCACAGCCGTCACCTCTCGTGCATAAATTGGGATGCAAGGCAGTGGCGTAGACGGAGAACGCGCCCAGCAGAACACACGAACACCGGCCTCAGGTTTTCCGCAATGTTCTGTTGAACTCGAACACGCCTTTCTGCAGGTGGATGCTGTGGTACACCGACTTTTACTTGATTATTCACTTATAAATCAATATTTCCACAGTAATGATTAAGATAAGTGTCCGCCATTCTATCAAGTGAGGAGGAAGAGAGTGTGCTGTTGATAATTAGAAGGTAATTCTGCCTAGGACGCATGCCTGTGTAGCAGTCCTCCTCGTCAGTGTAGCATTCTGCCTCTTGTCAGTGTAGCGCAGGAGTCCGCATTGACAGTCTACCCAGAACTGGTCCGTAATTGGTATGTTCTTTATGGTTATATTTGCATACCGTTACATGGCCAACACGTATGAAACTTTCCCATAATGACAGCAGGAAAAGCCATTAAAATTGATCGAATGCATACTTATTGGTCCTCAACCCTCGACGAGCGTAGATGATTCCCGCCGCCATCTGAAATCACGCGTTTTCAGCCTGCGTAGGGCGCTGAAGCCGGCGTTGGCTCTCTCTCTCTCTCTCTCTCTCTCTCTCTCTCTCTCTCTCTCTCTCTCTCTCTCTCTCTCTCTCTCTCTCTCTCTCTCTCTCTCTCTCTCTCTCTCTCTCGGGAGGACAGACGCCAAGCGAGAAGGCTCCTGCACCGCCCGGCGTTCCGGCGTTGAATTCCGGAGGCCGTATGCTAAGCCTGGGTAAAATATAGCTTCACAGACACGTGGAAATGGGTCTGCGGCACCACCCCGGCCCTTGACGCGGTGCACACAGCCCTCGTCTCTCTCTCTCTCCTCGCTAATTGCCATGACACACTCGTCCTAAACTCAGCAGAACACGCAAATCAGCAGGAGACAGCTTACCAGAGCACCAGCCCCCCCCCCCTCCCCCCGCCTCCCTCCGGCTGCGCCATCTCGCGACAACTCCAGGTGTTCGAACGCAGCCTCGGGCCCACCCAAGTGTCGCCTGTATTTAGGGTGGGTCTCCGTCGTGCGTTCCTCTTCTTATTTTTGTTTCTTTTCTAGTCTTATTATCTTCGTTTTTATTTCTCATTTTTCTTTGTTTTTTCCTTCTCATTTCATTGTTGTTGTTTTTCTTCTTTTTCGTGTTCGTTCCTTCCGAAAAACGGCAGCGACTTCGCCCTCGAGAGCCATCTTAGCAGCACTAGGACGCCGGCCATTAATGGGCAAAGGGGCGAGAGTCTTACCTAAACCGTAGTTCCCGAAGCGAGAGGCCCGGGGAAGGAACGAAAAAGAGAGAAAAGCTTTAACTCATTACTCGCGACACTGCCTCATCTGTGCCTGACGGGGCCATCGCCTCTCCAACGCGGCGGTGACGGAGCTGCATTCATTACCGCTGACCCTGTTTGACCCGGAACACACTCACGCACGCACACGCACATATAAGCACACACATACATTCACGCTCACGCTCACGCTCACACT
>NC_061819.1:39291337-39296337 GCF_019202785.1 Penaeus chinensis
TATCCTTGTACTTATGTATGTTTATATATGGCGCACTGATATATGTGCATTTATCCTGTGTGTATATGTATAGATAGATAGATAGTTGCATAGATACATGAATATTCTTATGTTCAAATCCGCCTCCCTCATCCGCACACCCTGCCATACACACGCGCGTGAGTCCAGCGCCCTCCGCCGGGTCAGCGACACAGCCGGGGCGTCGTGGGCGTTATCAGAGCAGCTCAGTCCGTCGGGCGTCACATCCGTCAGTTCGGAGGCCCCGCCGACGCCGGCCCGGGTTGGACTCTCGTGCGATCGCCCGGTTATCGCGCGTCTGCACCCGACTATTTAGTTGTTGGGCTGCGGACGCCGACAGTCGCGGCCCTGTACATGCGTGTAAAAGGCGCTTTGTTTGTGTGTGTGTGTGTGTGTGTGTGTGTGTGTGTGTGTGTGTGTGTATGTATGTATGTGTGTGTGTGTGTGTGTGTGTGTGTGTGTGTGTGTGTGTGTGTGTGTGTGTGTGTGTATGTGTGTGTGTGTGTGTGTGTGTGTGTGTGTGTATGTGTGTGTGTGTGTGTGTGTGTGTGTGTGTGTGTGTGTGTGTTTGTATGTATGTATGTATGTGTATGTATGCATTATATATGTATGTATTTATGTATGTATGTATTCATGTAGATATGTCTACACACATACAAAGACACGGATACACCCACTTACTTATTCATATAGTAATTCAACTACCCATCTCCACATACATACTGCATATGTATGTGTATACAATTGTGCGTGCGTAATTACCTGCATTGTGGGAGAGGGAGAGCCCGGTTTAAGGGCGTGGAAAAAGTCAGGGTAAGCATATGGCTGCGTATGGCTTTCGCTCGAGGCCCATCTCCCTCTGATTTATGGTCTCCTGCTCGAGGTTCACTCCTGCAGCATCGAGACTCGGCGGGCGGGCGGGCGGGCAGGCAGGCGGGCGGGCGTGGTGGCTTGCGGGCGTGCAGCCATCTGGAGACGCGCGGAAGAAGCGCAAGAACCAACAGACGCAGCGGCAGACGTGCTTCACTCAAGGCGCAGATTTTGCGTCACGCCGGAGGAGGTGAGGGTGACGGAACGGATACGTGGTTATGAAAGGAAGTCATGCGTCTCCAAAAGTATTCTCAGACCATTTGACCGACAATTGAACGTTTTATTAAATGTTAAATGTTAAATAATAAATGTTTTGTCAGTTTAAATCTTCTGTCACATGAACATCGACATACCCACGTTGGTGCGCCCTTTCTCATGATTGTATTGAATTGCTGTCTTTGGTTAAATTGTACAAAATATATGATAACCGATTTTTTGTTTTTGTTTTTGTTTATTACTTGCATCAGTAGTGGAGATAAGGAATACGATAAGGAGAATAGTGTATAATGAAGTAAGGAAGCAGGAGACAGTCTAGAGGAATGCCTGCGATAAAGAATGATAAGAATAGAGCAAACGACATGACAAAGAATAATTAGGATGTTTATTAACCGAAACTACTATCGCTAGAGATTATCGCTGCCAGAGTCAACACGCGTAGAGAGGCGCGATGGAGAAACAGAGGAAACGTTTCCGGCCAGAGACAGAAAACGTTTCCCGAGGCAAGGAGGGAGGCAACAAGGAAACACTAGTCGTAACTTCGGTCAATTTGAAAAGGAGTCAATAAATCCATCCCTCTCTCTCTCTCTCCCTCCCTCTTGTTATTATTATTATTATTATTATTATTATTATTATTACTATTACTATTACTTTTAATACAAGTAGTAGTAGTAGTAGTAAACTCCAACTCCACCGCCTCTCCTCCTCATAAACCACCTCCCATGCCCTCCCTCTCCCTCTCGTACTCCACCTCCTCCCTCTACCTCCAACTCAACCACTCTTCCTCCTCCTCCACCCCTTCCCCTTCCCCCCCTCCCTCCTCCCTTCACCTCCCCTCCACCTCTAACTCCTCCTCCCCCTCCAGCTCCCACCACCACCTCCCCCCTCCCCCCCCCCCCCTCAGCCATCAAGGACGAGCAGGACGACCGAGCGCGGGGATTGTCGCGTGGGTCGTTGTCCAGCCTCGCGATAAGAGAATGTTGTTTATGGTCACTGCTCAGGAGACAGAACCAGTACTGGCGAGGGTGCGCGCCGGCCGGGGCGACGAAGGGGACCGGGGGAGGGAGGGGGGTGAGGGAGGGAGGAGAGGGAGGGTAGAGGAGAGTAGGGTGGAGGGAGGAGGGAGGAGGGTGGAAGGAGGGTAAGGGTGGAGGGAGGGAGGAGAGGGTGGGAGAAGGGAGAAGAGAAGAAGAGGAAAGGGAGGAAGGGGTGTTAAGGAGGGAGAAGGAAGTGGGGTGAGGGGTGGGATGAAAGAGATAGAAGAGGAGGAGGAGGAGGAGGGAGTAGGAAGGCGGAGGGGGTGGGGGAGGCACGCTATCACACCTCCTGAGTGCTGGTATGGGCGGGGGGGTGGGGGGGGTTGGTATCAGACGACTCTTGAGTGGTCGTACGGCGGGGGACGGGGGGGGGGGAGGGCACTATGGACGGACGGGGGACAAGAGAGCAAAGGGAAGAGGGAGATAGGAAGGAAAGAGAAGGAATGGGAAGAAAGACGGAACGAGAGAGAAAGAAGAAACGATAAAAGCGAAGAGAGAGAGAGAGAGAGAGAGAGAGAGAGAGAGAGAGAGAGAGAGAGAGAGAGAGAGAGAGAGAGAGAGAGAGAGAGAGAGAGAGAGAAAATAAATGAATGGATATATAAATAAGGAAACAGAGACAGACAGACAGACATACAGATAGACAGACAGACAGAAAAAGAGGGACGGGTGGAGAGAGAATGAGAGAGAGAGAGAGAGAGAGAGAGAGAGAGAGAGAGAGAGAGAGAGAGAGAGAGAGAGAGAGAGAGAGAGAGAGAGAGAGAGAACAGAGAGAGAGAGAGAGCGAGAGCGAGAGAGAGAGCGAGAGAGAGAGAGAGAAAGAGAGAGACAGAGAGAGAGACAGATACAGAGAGAGAGAGAGACCGAGCCGAGAGCGGGCGAGAGCGAGGCCCGAGGACCCCCAGGGACTTGACCAAGGTGCGGACGAGCGCACCGCGATGAGACAAACGCGTCCCGGGGTATCAGGGAGAGGGAGGCCGGAGTCAAAACGCGCTCCTAAGTCGATTAAAATGACTCCCCGTGTTTACACCGGGCGAGCTTTTGTTAAGGGGAGCTCCGCACGCGCCCGACACTGCTTGCTAGATGTTTCTCTCTCTCTCTCTCTCTCTCTCTCTCTCTCTCTCTCTCTCTCTCTCTCTCTCTCTCTCTCTCTCTCTCCCTCCCTCCCCTCCCTCCCTCTCTCTCTCTCTCTCTTCTTTTTTTTTTTCTTTTCCTTTTTCTTTTTTCCTTTTTAAAGGTCTGTGTGATTCGGGATAGCGGAGAGAAGGTGGGGGGAGGGTGAGAGGGAGAGGGGGGGGTGAGAGGGAGAGGGGGAGGGGGAGAGGGAGAGGGTGAGAGGGAGAGGGGGGTGAGAGGGAGAGGGAGAGGGGGGGGGGTTTCGTGTGTGATCGTTTGCCGTTAATCGATGGCCTTTGCATATATTAGAGGCGTTCTATTTGGATTTTATTTTTAATTTTCTATTTTTATTTATTCTTATTTTGTTTGTTTGTTTGCTTTCTTGATTTACTTTCTGCGTAAGGTTGTTGGGCAGTTCAACACGTGAATGCACATACATACATACAGTACATACATACATACATACATACATACATACATACATACATACATACATACATACATACATACATACATACATACATACATACGCAAATACACACGCGCGCGCACACACACACACACACACAAACAAACAAACAAACAAACAAACAAACACACAAACACATCCCCTCCCCCCATGCACACACCCATACCTCTCTCTCTCCCCCTACCCACCCCCCCACAAGCATGTAAGCAAGCACAGGTGATTCGTGTTAGCACAGAGCGGAACCGCGGCCGCTGATGTCGTTGCAGGAGGCAGGAACACACGTGGCCTTAGAGTTATCGGTACATTGTGTTCATATTTATGAAGTCTGAGTAACAACTCACGGGTAATTACTTAGCGAGGGGGGTAGGGGGAGGGAGGGGGGAAGGAGGGGGGGAACTGACGATAGTCTTGTTGGTTTCTAATTACATAGCTGTTAAAGGGACTGGAATGGGGGGGGGGGGGAGGGTGCTGATTCGTATTGGGGGTTCTAATTGATTCGAGATCTCTCTCTCTTTTTATTTTTATTTCTCTTTCTCTTCTCGTCTCTTCTCGTCTCTTCTCTTCTCTTCTCCTCTCTTCTCTTCTTTTCTCTTCTCTTTTCCCTGTGTGTCTATCTCTATGTAGCTCTCTCTTACTCTTTCTATCTATTTATCTCTCGCTCTCCCTCCCATTCTTCCTACCTATCCGTCTCCCTCTTTTCTCCCCTCCCCCTCCCTCCCTCCCTCCCTTTCACCCCCACCTTTATCTCCCCCTCTTCTCCTACTACAACACTCGCACTTTCATTCCCCTTCCTTCCTCTCTTTCCCCCTCCCTGCTTCCCCTCGCTCCTTCTTTCCTCTCTTTCTTTCTCCGACCCAACCCCCTCTCCATACCCCTCTCTCCCTCTTCCCTCTTCTACCCTCCTCTGCCTCTCTTTCTCCCTCCCCTTCCCCATCCTATCCCTCTCCTTCTCCCACCCCTCCACTCCTCCCTTCTTTTCCCTCTCCCTTTCCCCCTCCTTTCCCTCTCCTTTTCCCTCTCCTCTTCTCCCCTCGTCTCCCTACCCCTCTCTCCCTCCTCTTCCCCTCCCCTTCCCCTTCCCTTGCCCTTCCCTTCCTCTCATATTTACTCGACTGTCATCTTCACTTGAGGAAGGAGTCTTGGCAACTCAGAGCTGTGTCTTGTTCTGTTTTTGCTTTGCCTTCTGTTTATTGTGACTTTCTTCACTTTTTCTCTTTCTCTTTCCCCTTCCTCACCCCCCCCCCCCCACCCCCACACCTTTTATCGGGTTAATTTGT
>NC_061819.1:39303837-39321337 GCF_019202785.1 Penaeus chinensis
ATCCATCCATCCATCCATCCATCCATCCATCCATCCATCCATCCATCCTTCCAACCTTCCAACCTTCCAACCTTCCATCCATCCATCCATCCATCCATCCATCCATCCATCCATCCATCCATCCATCCATCCATCCATCCATCCGTCCAACCAGGAAGAGGAGGAGGAGGAAGAAAAAGAAGAAGAGTAGGGGGCGGAGGAGGAGGAAGAGGAGGTGGAGGAGGGGGAGGAGGAAGAAGAGGAAGAGCAGGAGGAGGAGAAAGAAGAAGATGAAGAAGAAGAAGAAGAAGAAGAAGAAGAAGAAGAAGAAGAAGAAGAAGAAGAAGAAGAAGAAGAAGAAGAAGAAGAAGAAGAAGAGGGGAGGAGGAAGAGGAAGAAGAAGAGGAGGAGGAGGGGGAAGGGAGGACGCCCCCCCCCCCCCCCGAGAACCGAAAGAGGTAACGGTGCGTCGAGGGATAATCGACCTGCGCCTCGCCAGGGAGTTGGTAACATTACGGCGTTATGAGGCCAGCGAGGAGGGAGGGAGGGCGGGAGGGAGGGCGGCAGCGTCCAAGGAGGGGGGGAAGCTCGCGGAGGCTGCCCGGCGCCCTCGCCAAAGTGGGCCGCCGCCTTCCGAGAGGTCCTCCTCCTCCTCCTCCTCCTCCTCCTCCTCCTCCTCCTCCTCCTCCTCCTCCTCCTCCTCCTCCTCCTCCTCCTCCTCCTCCTCCTCTCCCTCCCCTCTCACGCCTTCGTATCTGCAGCGCATCGGCAGTGGCTTCCCGAGGGCGTCCGGGCACCCCTGGGAAGCCCTGGCCGATGAGCTTCGCGAGGAGGTGCTCCCCGGCGGAAAGGTGCGCTGGATTTGTGTGTGTGGAAGTTGCAGTCTGGCCGCGGCTGAGCCACCACGCGATGGTAAATGGCCCCGTGGTATGTTAATGGGTACGACTTGCTCCTCACTTCGACAAATTCCCGCGCGCTGACCTCTAACTCATGCAAAGCGGGGAGAGAAAATGCTGGTGAGAGCTCGGGAAAATTAAGTCGAAATGTATATGAGCGTTTAGCGAGACAGGAGATTGTTTAATTCTTGTGCAGGAGAGACTCTGATGTGGTAAGTGTTGGAGGTCATCGCGCCTCAGGCAGCCTGGTGTTGAGCGCCCGGCGAGTACGACAACTCGGGCTCGCGGGCCTCAAAACTTCATTTATAAATATTAGACTTATTAATGAGTTCCGTGATCGCAAATCATCCGAATGGAATCGTTGCTTTCGGGAAGGAGCTTGGGTCGAGTCCGTGCGAGTATTTTAAGTGGAAGGGCCGCCGTTAAGCTGAAAAATGCCTCGGCCAGTAACCCACTGTTGACACTACTTCAAACAATCAACCTTAATTGTAGCGCAGCGGGCATCGTCCACGCGGCGTGTACGAGGAAGTGGTTCTTAACACCAGCATTCTCCTCATCTTCCCCCGTCGTCTTCCCTCCATTTCGCTCTCTCCGGGGGACGGCTCCCTTCTCCTCTCCTCTCTTTCCCTATCCTCCCCCCGCCCCGCTCCTCCTCCCCCTTTCTCTCCGCCGCGAGATGGCACTGTCGCCTCCACATTCCTTCGGGAGTTTACTCTCTTCTCTCTCTTCTTTCATCTCTCACCATTTGTCTCCATTTCCTTAATCTCCCAGGTGTCACTTTCCTAATTGGCATTCGAGTCAATATCCGCCAACCACGAGCTCACTCTTCCTCACTCCTCCTCTACATTATTCCGCTCTCTCCTCCGCCACCTGAGGTTTCGGTGCCTGGGAAGTGGCACCCGCTGAGGGGGGGGGGGGGATTATCATTCAGAGCATGTGGGCCAAGTGGGGACACTACTGGTGTGGCCGATTCATCCTGCATTTTCACAGGCAGGTGGCACTGTATAAAGAGAGTGCTCTGTGTATTCATGGGGACAGACAGGGAGAAATAGTTAATGAATAGACGTTCAGATATGTTCATTCGTTGTTCAAATTGTGCTGTTGTTTTCGGGTGAACAGAGGGCTTACAGGGATGTAGGCGCTCACGTAGAATTATTTTTGGTGGAGGAAATGGACTTCACTCACAGGGAAATGCGAATCAGATGTCCCCTTATTGTTAATCTAATTTTGATAGGAGGAGCTTGACGTGGATTTTAACGAAGAGCAAGCAATATTTACTGTAACTGGATATCACTGAATGCATGTGGTAAATGCGCATATGTACTGTAGCCCCTATTAGTAATGGGGAATTCCAGGCATTTCTACATGATTGCAGCTCGCTTTACTATTCTACCGTAACAGAAACGGTCTAAACGGATAATGATACTCATTGTTATTCTTTGATTACTGATATATCATTATTATGAATATTAATATTCATTTTACTTCCATTACTGTCACTCTGATAATTATTATTGATGCTTTGTTTCTTGGGATTGTTATCATTATCGTTATTTCAAATGCTGGCGTAACCCTTCATAAAAAAGGGAATCCAAGCAAAGTATTATTTTGAGGAGTATTTCTATTAGTACCAACTGTGTCATATTTATTATTTAAGAGATTAGTAAACAGACAGATAAATAGATATATAGATGATATAAATAATAGATAGCTCTGTCTGTGTGAGGCTGTCTTGGGGTTCAACGCGAAATAATACGTTTGCGCGAGGCTACAAAGGTATCCCTAGAAACTCCTTTGCTCCGGTCAGTCGATGAGATTGAGTAAATAGAACAGGAAATGGGGACATTCTTAGGGCAGGTACGATAGAGGGATGATTAACAGATCTTAAATACAGGGTTCCCAAAGCCTCTCTGCGGAGAATCACCTGTGCGCCATACAGCAGACACAGAGAGCAGGTTGTACATGTATACACACCTGTTCTGAGCGAAGGGTGGCAGGAACACCTGTGTCTCAGTCGATAAGAACATTTTGCGAACACAGCTGCACACCGAGTAACAGAAACCGGTAGTGAGAACACCTGTACATCGGGTAATAAAGTGGGTAGTCAGAACACCTGTACATCGGGTAATAAAGTGGGTAGTCAGAACACCTGTACAGCGAGCAGTAAACATAGCTGGTGCAGGACGCAGCATTAGTCTTAGCTCTTCAGTTTCAGGAGATAGTTTTACGTACACACAGATATATCTTTAGAATATGCGTTTAAAAAAAAGACATTGTGCATGCCTGCATATGTCCGTGTGCGTATCTCATATGCGTGTACATACGTATGCGTGTTTACATCTGCGTGTAAGAAATGACCGCAGAATTGTTGGAGTTTCTTATGTGGGTTTTTGTCGTGTTTCTGGACCACCGAAACGCCATTGGTTCAAGGATTTATGCCATGGAAGCCGTTTGCGCCTTGTTAAAAATTTCGACTTTCATCGTCCGTCCGAGCGGGGAAGTCAATCATTAAAACGCTGAATGGGTTTTGAGAGAAGAAAATAAGAGTTTGTCTGAATACCGCCCGCACCTCAGCCACCTCTTCATCCTCTCCGTGGCGCAGGAACCTGGTGTTGAGAGACCCCAGCGCCGTCCCTGCCCTGGCCGGCGCTATGAGGACGTAGTGATTGTATTGTTAACTATAGTAGCGCAATATGCGGTGTATAGTGAGCGACCTGTGAATGGGTCGAGGTGTAGAGAGGGTACAAGCGTGATGGCGAGGGCCGAGCAGCTGACATGTGGCAACCCCGCAACCCATCATCATCATCTCCAGCGCCGCGGGCTGTGCGGGGCTGCCCCAAGCATCTTCCAAGGCGCTTCTCGGCACCCTGCCCCTCGCCTCAACCTCACAATGGCCACCAGTGCCGTCTACCAACACACACGCTCCTCCTGCTGGGGTTTAGGAGGAGGGAACGTCGCCGAGAACAGAAGAAAAACGTTCATCTACAGATGGGTTGTCTGCTTTCGTCGTCCGGGCTCGGCGGTCTAGTGGTTGAACCTGCTGCTGCCACCGGGGGAGCACAGCCTCGCTTTTTTTAATTGCGTCTCTTGTTCGTCTCGTGGGAGATGGGCTTCGCTGACGATTGTGACTGGTCGAAAGCCGCCTCGACGTGGAACTGTTATGGCCAAGGATCCTCAGTGTTTGGTCGCGGTTATAAAGATCGCAAGACAGTTTGAGTGATTATCGTGCGTGAGGCAGCAACCTGCCCGCGCCCCCGCCCCCCGCCCCCCACCCCACCCCCCCACATTCCTGAGAGGAGCATACCCCGTTGTTACTGCTAGAGTTACGACTCCCCCCAACAAACTCCTCTCTCTCCCCCACCCCGCGCCCTCCCCTCCGTCGGTACTAACTCCAGCTCCGACCCTTCCTTTTCCCTCCGCCTAAGCCTCCACGCCGCCCTGTGCAGGTGGATAAGGCTCGCTGCGGGTCCTTCTGCACGATGACATCTTGAGTATGTGGACTTGCGGGGAGGGGGGGGGGGCATCCCCTACAGTGAGGGTGCACGCGCTGCCCGGGCTGGGGGAGAGGGGGGAGGCAGGGGCAAGGGAGGGATCCTACGAGAATGGCGGCACTGAGCGAGTCCTCCGTACGAAAAGAGCGTTCACCCCTTCCCCCGCCGCACACACACACACACACACACACACACACACACACACACACACACACACACACACACACACACACACACACACACACACACACACACACCACATAACATACACACACACACATACCCGGCACCTCATCCAAACACACTCGCATACCTCGGCCAAGTACACTCAAACACACACACAAACCAGCGAACTCGCAAACGCGTCCAGATTCGCACAGGGCTCCTCCGAGGCGGATGCTCGCTCGTCCTCCGGCAGAAGGCGCTACCTGGGTCCCCGAGAAGCCCCTTGGCTGGAGGGTCGTGTCCAGGAGGTGTGAGGGCGGAGGAGAAGGAGGGAGGCGAGCGGAGTTGCATAATTCTGTCTCGTCCAGTAGGTGGAGAAGCGGAGGCAACACAGAGAGGAGACTTCGCGGGCGGATCGGCGCTTTTTCGCTAACACTAGCACCTCTCACGGAAACTGTCTGTTGTCGAAGCAAGAGAAGTCGCTTGGGGAGTCGCTCTGGTCACTTTCGGCTGTGCAAGAGGGGGCGCCTCTGAAACTCAAGTTGCTTCGAATTCGAGAGCATTTTTTCTATAGCCGATGGAAGCGTACCTTGATTGTCCACAGTTCTCGCAACATCAGTCTCTCAGTCTCTCTCTCTCTCTCTCTCTCTCTCTCTCTCTCTCTCTCTCTCTCTCTCTCTCTCTCTCTCTCTCTCTCTCTCTCTCTCTCTCTCTCTCCCAGTCTCTGTCTGTGTCTCTACATTCTCTAGTACGAAGGCGCCTGACCCCCCCTCCCCACCACCTCCCGCCCGCCCGCGTGAGACCTGATTCGAATAAATTGTTTACTTGGTTTACAAGGGAGATCATACACTAACTTCAGCTGGAATAAATCTCGTACTTGAATGGTTCCCCAAAATGCCTTTGAGTGGAGCGAAAAATAAGACCATTTCGCGCTGTTACAATTCGCTGCCGTTTTCCCCTCGGTCGAAACGGCAGGTCGCTCGTTAGGAGGGGAAAAAATTGGTCGTTTGAGAGCAGAGCTGGAATCCGTTTTGTTTAATGTAGATAAATCGATTTTTATGTGTGAACCCGCCTGCGCTGCATCTCTGATTAACCCTTTCATAGTTTGACCTCGCCTGCTTTGTGTGTGCTTGATTCCAGGGACGGCGACCGGGGAATTTGAATGAGATGTAATACCTCACTGGCGCTGCTCGATTCCGAAAAAAGATAGTCAAGGGATTAACAAGTATGATTATGTATGTGTGTTTATGAATACTTATGCAGGCTTGCATGTATATGAGCGCACACACCTACATCTACACGTACACATGCCTGTATTTATGCATGTATGTTAGTATGTGTATATGTATGTGTATATATGTTATATATATGCGTGTGTGTGTGTGTGCGTGTGTGTGTGTGTGTGTGTGTGTGTGTGTGTGTGTGTATGTGTGTGTGTGTGTGTGTGTGTGTGTGTGTGTGTGTGTGTGTGTGAGTGTGTGTGTGTGTGTGTAAATATAATATATATATGTACGTATGTTTAAATATGTATATATATACTCATATAAAATGTGTGGGAGCGTTAGTTTGCATATGCGTGTAGGTGCGTATACTTGCATATTTGTAGTCATAATGTGTATATAAAGTCAAGGGAGGCGTTTCCTGAGCTGGATTATATATGGGTCGATGGAAATACCAAATGTGTTTATGTTCAATTGCATTATGCAACAAAGGCGATCCATTGTTGCAGCGCCTCGCCCCGCGCCCTCCACGCTGTGCGGTTTCTCCTGTGACGGACGGTGTCTGTATCATGGCGGCCTTTTATTGACAGGGTTTCTTGTGTGCAGTGTCGAGGCGGCCGCTGCTGGTGCTGGCCGGCTGCTCAGGGAATGCCGAGCACACGCGTTTCACTTCGCTTCGTTCGACTCGGTTTCGGAGCGGCCCCGCGGATCACTCCTTGTGGCCGCGTCGAGATTTCCCACTGATGCGCGACTTCGAATTTCTCTCGCGCTCGATCTTCTTCTCATCATTATTATTATTGTTTTTAATTATCTCTCCTGTTCGTCTTCTTCTTCAACTTCTCCTATCTATTTTCTCTCCTTCTCTTTTATGTCCTCTCTCTCTTTCATTTTCTCTCCCCCGTTTCGGATGCCCTCCGTCTACCTTTCTCGATCGACGGAGATAAATAGACTCGAAGGCCGTTCCTTATTTTTTTTACATTTTTTATCTCAAGATTTTGACAAGTTGCGGTGATGTCGCGGTGAAGGAGGTGGGCCGTGTGAGGCTTCGCAGCGATGTGGTTGCGAGCGACAGGATACGGTACGGGAGGGGAAGGGGAAGGGGGTGAGGGGGGAAGGGAGAAGTAGTGTGAGGAGGGTGAGGGATAGGGGGGTGAGGGGGAGTGAGGGGTAGGGTGGCGAGGTGAGCCTATTGTGGTTCCCCGGGGGACGCCAGCTCTCGTAGCCAAGAGGACAAGGCATCCCCATGTACCTCTTTCGAGCTCCTTTGTCCCCGCTATTATTGGCACACTCGCCATAATATGCTAATTTGAAGGGTATTTATAGGTACCTTTGACGACTTAAGCACTCGTGGTACTGATACACACTGAGCTGATAGTGGGGGGAGGAAAGTGACCAGCAGCTGTCGGTGGTGCAGGTCATTCATGGGGTCCTGAGTGCTACGGGGAATCGCGTCGCCACTAAGCGTAATAATGAAGTCTTTTCCCCAGTCAGTGTGCACGAGGGCTGGTTGACACACAACTGCCTTTATAGCTGTCATGTTCATTGGCTACGCTCCTAACTGGTGTATTAAAGCCATCACAACACAGGTATACAGTGAATAGATGTAACTCGTCGGCAACCTGGGATATATCTTTTTTTTGTCTTCTTTTTTTTTTTGAAACGATACTATCAAGTCGGAATTCTTTGTGAAGGTGATAAGTGTGATGTTGTAAAGTTAACGGGAGAAGAAATTACATGTATTTCAACCATCGAAATCACCTTTTAGAGTGCGTTGTGTGTGTGTGTGTGTGTGTGTGTGTGTGTGTGTGTGTGTGTGTGTGTGTGTGTGTGTGTGTGTGGGGGGGGGGGGGGGAAAGAGAGAGACAGAGAGAGAGAAAGGGAGAGAGAGAAGGGAGAGAGAGAAGAGAGAGAGAGAAGAGAGAGAGAGAAGAGAGTAAGAGAGAGCGAGAGAGAGAGCGAGAGAGAGAGCGAGAGAGAGAGAGAGCGAGCGAGAGAGAGAGAGAGAGAGAGAGAGAGAGAGAGAGAGAGAGAGAGAGAGAGAGAGAGAGAGAGAGAGAGAGAGAGAGCGGGGGGTGATTGTCTAGATCTGTTTATTGGTTGGTTGCGATTGTGTTAGTGCGTGTGTCTGTGCTCTATTATGGTAATGGGAACAATAAAGGTGAAGATCTAAACAAATAGGATTGATAGAAGCAATAGTATTGATAATATTCTTAGTATTATAACTATTAAGATGATCATTGCTGTTGCTGATGATCACAATGATGATTGTATCAACGCTAGTGATACAATGATAGCATCATTGTTATTAATTATATTACCATTATTTTTATATTTTCCGTCATTATAACTGATGGTTTGTTACTATTCTCCTTACCACAATCCTCCTGCACATCACCGTCACAATCACCGTGGCCTTTAGCATCACCTCCGCCTCCACCTCCACCTCCACTTCCACTTCCACCTCCACCTACACCTCCACCTCCACTTCCACCTCATCCACCTCCACCTCCACCTCCAATTCCACCTCATCCACCTCCACTTCCACCTCCTCCACCTCCACCTCCACCTCCACCTCCACTTCCACCTCCTCCTCCACCTCCACCTCCACCACAGCATTCCATTCCTAGGAATCCCTTAACCTCTTTCCACCAACGTTTCTTTCACACAAATTAACACATTTGAAACAATGAGAATCGAAACCACGAGATGAAGCACCGGACCTCCATCTCGAATCCATCCACAGTGTCCGAAACGAAATCGCATAAAGTCATCATGAACTCCACAGATATGAACGAATGTCAGAAGGAAATAAAACAACGACAGTAACAAAACAACAAAAATATATAAAACGAATAAACAATCAGAATCGAAACCTCCCAACGAAACACCGAACCTCCATCTCGATCCTATCCACAGCGTCCGAAACAAAATCGCATCGAGTCGCCGAGGCATCGAAACCCTAAAGAAAATTCCATAAGATGAAGAAGAAACTACAAAAAAAAAAAAAAAAAAAAAAAAAAAAGTATAGATGAATAAACGAAATGAATCAGCGAACCTCCCATCACGAATTCATCCACAGAGTCCGAAATAAAATCGCATGATCTCCACAAATTTGAACGAATATCAGAAGGAAAGAAACCGACAGCAATACCAAAAGCAAAAGAACAAAATATAAACGAATGAATAATGAGAATCGAAACCTCCAAACGAAACAACCGAACCTCCATCTCGAATCACACCACAGCGTCCGAAACAAAATCGCATCGAGACACCGAGGCTTCGAAACCCCAAAGAAAATTCCGTAAGAGGAAGGCACGGTGTGTGTAAATAATGAGTTGCCATGTAGGCTAATTATTTGCTGGTGTTGGTTACCTCAGTGAGTAGGGTTACGTAAATTAGTGGTTGGGTAAATGAGACCTTTGCTTGCTACTGTTCTGTGTTTACATGACGTGTGTGTGTGTGTGTGTGTGTGTGTGTGTGTGTGTGTGTGTGTGTGCGTGCGTGTGTGTTTGAGTTGGTGGTATTATCATTCTTGATCTCATCATCACCATCATCACCATTACATTTATTATAGTTGATATAATTCATCATTACATCACCATCATCATCTCATCGTCATCATCATCATCATCATCATCATCATCATCATCATCATCATCATCATCATCACCATCATCATCATTATCATTATCATTATCATCATCATCATCATCATCATCCTCATCCTCATCCTCATCCCCTTATAACATCCCTAACGAGGAAAATAACAACCAATTATAAAGAAAGAAATTCGCGCGCAAACATCCCCATAAACACGCAATCAACTCAGCAATATTGATCCATCGATTCATAACCGACAGGCAGGTATAGAAATAACAATCTCAGCGGAAAGAGCAGACAGTCACCGAAGCGTAAAGACAGACAGACAGACAGACACGCTGGCAGGTGCACAAAGGGAGTAGCAGAGAAATCGCAAGACAAAGGGAGAGACAGACAGACAGGCGACAGATCTCCATGTGGGTATGAATGAACGGGCGGCTTCCTATGAAAGGGAAGTTCTTCGCACAAGCACCTTATGTGTCGGGGGTATGTGGTATGTGGGTAGGGGCAGGGGGGAGGAAGAGGGGGTGTCATGAGGAGGAGAGGGTTTTATGAAGGGGCCCTTGGAGGGGGGGTAGGGGATTTTGGGGGTATGAGGGGTTCAGGGGGAAAGGGTTTGTCTGTTACCTGTGATGAGGATAGATGTGAGGGATCTAAGGGGAAGAGGTGACCTGTGGAAGGTAAATGGTAATTATGACCTAAGAGAAAGGGTTGCAGGTGACCTGAAGAAGGGGTGACCTGGCGAAGGGGGGGGGGGGGGGGGCGTGAGGGGCGACCTAAACAAAGAATGGTACGCGACCCAGGAGGGTAAAGACAACCAGAGCGAAGGGTTATAGGTTACCAAAGGCAGGGGGATAGATAAAGTCTACTTATTACAAAGGGTGACCTGGAGGAGGGGAACATCGTACAGAAGACCAGAGAGAGAGAGAGAGAGAGAGAGAGAGAGAGAGAGAGAGAGAGAGAGAGAGAGAGAGAGAGAGAGAGAGAGAGAGAGAGAGAGAGGGGGGGGGGGGGAGAAAGAGAGAGAGAGAGAGAGAGAGAGAGAGAGAGAGAGAGAGAGAGAGAGAGAGAGAGAGAGAGAGAGAGAGAGAGAGAGAGAAGACTGTGAAGACAGTGAAGACAGTGAGAAGCTCATCCTACGACATCCTCTCACCTCCGTATTGCCAGGAAATTGCCCGAGAGGAACAAAGGGTAACCTGTGGGAAAGTGAAGGTGTCAGGCGTGTGCGAGTGGCTTTGGGGCAGTCGCTGTTCTCTCCGTGGGACCTTGTTGATGTGTCGAAATTCCTCTCTGTTCGTCCCCTTACGCGCGCCGCTTCGGCTATTTTGCAAAGGAATTCCGGCTTAGGGGCGGTCGACTAAGGGACCATCCGTATAAAAGAGTAGATAGGTACCTTCGTTAATGTGGTTTATATTTCCGCACACTCTGAATACAAAACAAAATAGACTGACTGTGATTTTGTGGTCTGATGTTCAATTAGGTAGTGTTTTAGCCCTGTTTATCACATACTCCTGTTTCCTATTTTCCAGCCGCATTTCTCACGGGTGCTTCATTAATTCCCCATTTTCTATAGGTTTCCTTGATCACTATCGCTCTAAATCCCCTCACCTACACTTCCACCGTCGGCCAAACCTTCCTCCAGGACAGGGATTAAAGGAATTAATATACCTTAATGTAGTACCCGACCTCAGGTGTTTCTGCAGATGTGTGTGCGTGAGAGAGAGAGAAAGAGAAAGGAAAAGAAGAGAGAGAGAGAGTGAGTGAGAGAGAGAGAGAGAGAGTGAGAGTGAGAGTGAGAGTGAGAGTGAGAGTGAAAGAGAGAGAGAGAGAGAGAGAGAGAGAGAGAGAGAGAGAGAGAGAGAGAGAGAGAGAGAGAGAGAGAGAGAGAGAGAGAGAGAGAGAGATGGATCGACTCACAGACCCAAAGGTTAGGTAGACATATAACAAGTACTTTTTACATGACAGTGTTGTGTTTCATTCGGCTGATCCCTTCACAGTGTTCCTCAAACGAGGCTTCTTCTTCAAGTGAAGGTGAACTCCAGGCTGATTATTTTCCACGTATTGTGGGTTACTTCTCTCACCGGGGCTTCACGTAGCGTCATGGGTCGCCCCTTGTGCCCAGCTCCCGTAAACGTTTCAGGAATTCAGCCGGGCGTTGGATCAATTACAAAGCCCTCACTCGGAACGGCTTTGAGGTCCTCCCTTCTCCTCGCCCTCTCCTCTCCCTTCTTCGTCCTTCTCCCTCTTCCTTTTTCCCTCCTCTCCCCGTCCTCGTCCTTTTTCTTGCTTTCTTGCCTCTTCTCTCTTTCTCCCTCTTTCCTCGTCTTTCTTGCCTCTTCCCTCTTTCTCCTTCTTCCTCTCTCCGTTTCCCTCCTCCCTTTTTCCACCGTCGTTTATCTTCTTCCTCCTCCCTTTTTCTCTCTTCCTTTCATCCTCCCTCTTTCCTCGTTCCTCCCTACATCTCTCTTCTTTCCCTCCCATCTTCCGTTCATCCTCCTTCCCCCCTCCCTCCCTCCCTCCCTCCCTCCCTCCCTCCCTCCCTCCCTCTCCTTCGCCTCTATACCCTCCTAACCTAGCGATGCGGATCACACTTCTCGGGCAATTTATGCCGAGTTAAATTGTATCGTTAATATTCACTCACAGTATGAAATCGTCTATTTTGTCGACCCTCGTAAATAGCCTTCTTAAAGTGTTTAAGCATGTGTTGTCATTTTTTATTGGGTCTGAACGAATGCTTATGGATCACTGTGCTGGAGATAAAATACCTCGTGTCGTTATTTGTCTTCGCTTAATAAAATAGGGAACGAAATTACGCTTACGTCGCTTATATATGCTTTTTTTTTTTTTTTTTTTTTTTGTCTAACAATAGTTTTGAGAACTGGACTTTGGGAGATTACATTGTGGGAAATAACAGAGCGCGGATAAACAGTCGACATGCATGTAGAATAAGAGTAAAGATGGGCGAGAAGGAAAATGAGGAGAGTTGAGAATCCGCGGACGAAACGGAACAGGAAAAAAAATGAATTATAGCGAAACACCATTAAGCCCTATTCCATGAAACCGAAGAAGAGAATTGCGTCGAAAGAAAATTGGAAATCCGTATTCTCTTCGTCGAGATTTTCCAGTGACAAAGAATGGACCTGTCTCGCTCGGCCTCGAAACTATTTTTGCGATGGTTTATAGCGAAAATTCCCGGCTCTTGCCCGCAGAAATCTCGACTCGAATTGCCCCGTTCTGTCTTATTTCTGTCTTTACTTGTTCATCGAAGGCTACATATATTATTCGTCCTTCTACGTGTGTATTCTTAGTAGTACATATACATGGGTGTATACATAAGTGCATATATTCAGTATACGTGTACAGGATCATGCACGAATACGTACACCCAGCCGTACATACCGTCAGGGGAAGACCGAGAAGCCCGTCCGTGTTCCCGCACATGTGTCTATCTCCCTCACGTTGGCGTCCGTAATCATTTGTCAAGTTTATCAGCGGCCCGGCCGAGGCGAATGGCCAAATGCTTTGAGCCGAATCCAGTGGTGTTGCTTTAAAGTGGTTCTTATCAGCACCTCTCGTGATAAGGGAATATACTCTTCCATTTTCTTATCGGGTCTCGCCGCCTCGCCCCGCAGAGTGGCCGCCCCCGACTCGTCCGCGCCTCGACCAACACTGCGTTTGTTTACCTTTGGCCAGACACCATTGTCCTAGGGCTTCACTGCACACTTACACATTTACCAAACAATGATTCGATGCCGAGGATGAGAGAGAGAGAGAGAGAGAGAGAGAGAGAGAGAGAGAGAGAGAGAGAGAGAGAGAGAGAGAGAGAGAGAGAGAGAGAGAGAGAGAGAGAGAAAGAGAGAGAAAGACAGCGTGCGAGCGATAGAGCAAGAATAAGAGGAAGAAGAAGAAGTAGAAGAAGAAGAAGATGAAGAAGAAGGCACGGATTGAATTAGGCCTTTTGTACTGACGACGTATATAGCTGGTGGACGGCTCTTTCGAGGTCGTCTGTGGACAGGTGGACGAGGAACAGAGCTGGGAGGGAAGTGTGCCGTGGTGCAACCGGCATGGATGCCCGCGGCTTTCGTCGATGAACTGTGCTTCCTAAAGATTTTCACCATCATTCTTTTCACACACGCCGGGCGAAGGGGCAATCGAGCTCCGGCAGAACGAGGAGAAAGGGCTTTCGGGCCACGCGGGCTGCCTCGCCAGTCTCCTGCCAAGTCACATCTCTGCAGACGTTAACGGTGGACGTGGTCGCCGCCCGTCTCTGCGTCGCCTGTGCGGCTGGCATACACGCTCATGAAATATTTCGGTTTTTGCCTCCTTTTTATCTCTTTTTCCGTTTTTGTTTGTTTGTTTCTTTCTTCTCTTCTCTCATTTTCTTTCTTTTTTTCTTTCTTCTCTTTTTCTCTCTTCCCTCTCTCTTCTTTCTCTCTCCCTCTCTCTCTCTCTCTCTCTCTCTCTCTCTCTCTCTCTCTCTCTCTCTCTCTCTCTCTCTCTCTCTCTCTCTCTCTCTCTCTCTCTTCAGTATCTTTTCTATTCTAGTAATGCTACTAGAGAAAGAGAGGCAGATAAAGAAAAAGAGAAACAGCAAGAGAAAGAAACAGAAAGAGAGACCAAGAAAGGAAAGAGAGAACAACCATTTTTTATAGAAGTAAAAAAAAAAAAAAAAAAGAAAAAAAAAAGACTGTCTGAGAGCGAATCTTCATAATCTGACAAGAGAACGACTTACCATACTATACGTTGGGATTATATAGATGCATGTGAGTGTTATTAAGGATTCGCCATTGCCTCTCTACCTTTAACTTCCTCCCCCTCTCCCCCCTTTCCCCTCCCCCCCCACACACACTTAGCTTCCTTGCCCCTTACCCCCTCCCGCATCACCCCCTCTCCCCTTGACCCCCCCCCCCCCCGAAAAAAAACCCTTAGGAAAGATTAGATAGGATGTATAGTCGATTTTTTTTTCTTCCTTTCTTTTCTCCTTTTTTTAAAAATCTTTATATCATTCTTTCTTTCTTATTTCCTTCTGTTTTATTATTTTCTTTCATCTTTCTTTCTTAACTTTCGTTCTTTCCTTCTTTCATTCACTCATTTTTTTATTTTATGTTCTCTTCTTGTGATTAACAGAAAAAAAAATCATAATGATATTGATGGTAAAGATGATATGAATGAATAGTGATAATAATGATGACAGTGATGATGATTCGTCACCGTAATTACCATTAGAAGGACGATCACCATCACGATCGTTATCTTTATCCAGATCCTTATTGTGATGGTGATAGTGATGACAATTAGTAGTAGTAAAAGTAGTAAAAGTAGTAATGGTGATGATGGTGATGAGAAGACGAATGCTGATAATGGTGACATTGCTAATAGGAATGATAATGATGATGAAAATAAGAATGGTTGATAATGATAATGACGGTGATAATGACAGTGATACTAATTAAGCTAATGATAATGATAATACAATGGCAATGAAAAAAAAAAAAGACATTGGCAACACTGACAATACCAACGCCAATGATAACACCATTGGCAACATTTACAACACTATTGAAAACACTGACAACATTAATCAACTTTGACAACACTGAGAAGAACAAGAACAACACCCTTGGCAACACCGACGACAGCATTACCAACACCCTTGGCAACACCGACGACAGCATTACCAACACCCTTGGCAACACCGACGACAGCATTACCAACACCCTTGGCAACACCGACGACAGCATTACCAACACCCTTGGCAACACCGACGACAGCATTACCAACACCCTTGGCAACACCGACGACAGCATTACCAACACCCTTGGCAACACCGACGACAGCATTACCAACACCCTTGGCAACACCGACGACAGCATTACCAACACCCTTGGCAACACCGACGACAGCATTACCAGCACAGCCCGACGACCCTCTGGGAGCGCCGGCGTCGTCCGCGCGCGTCCGACGGCGTGCAATTGCAGCGGACCGAGGCGCTCTTATCACAGGAAAGTGCGGTGCGCTTTTCGGCTTATTCGCACAGTGGTTCTTATTCGCACAATGGCCCTTATTCGCACAATGGTTTCGTCGTAGCGGGAGGCCGGACCCACCTTCCTCTCCTCAGACAAGGATGCCAGGGCCCGTTACGCTGTTTCACACTCTGTTTTTTAATCTTTTAATTAGTGTTTGTATCAGGATTATCTTGTTCTGTGTCTTTATAATCTCGCGTCTTCCTTGCGTTTTTTTTTGGGGGGGGAGGGGGGAGGTTGATTTCTCTCTCTCTCTCTCTCTCTCTCTCTCTCTCTCTCTCTCTCTCTCTCTCTCTCTCTCTCTCTCTCTCTCTCTCTCATTCTCGCTTTCTTCTTCTCTTTCTATCTTTCTCTTTCTCTTTTTATTTTTCTATTTCTCTTTCTAACTCTCCCTCCCTCCTCCCTCTCCTCCTTCCCTCCCCCTCCCTTCCCCTCCCTCCCTCTCTCTCCCTCTTTCTATTAGTTCCTATCTATTTTTTTTTTTTTTTATCATCATCATCCCGTGTGCGTGTGTCTTCCAGCGCTCTTTGTACGTGTGTAGAACGACCTGGGGGGGGGGGGGGGGTAGAGGGGGGTTAGGGGGGGTTCTACGCTGACCCTTTCTCGTTGATGCACTTACGCTGAGCAAAGACGTTTTTCGTTCTCTTGTTCTCCTTCTTATCTCGTCTTACTCGTGTTCTTTTTCTTCTTCTTTTCCTTTTTTTTCACTTTTCCTTTTATTTTTAATTTTCTTCGCTTCATTTTGTTTCTCTTACTTTTTCTTCTCTTCCTCCTTTTCCTCGTTTTCTTCTTTCACCTTGTTCTCCTCTTCATTTTTCTCCTTCACTTCTTCCTCTTCTTCCTCTTCTTCTTCTTCTTCCTCCTAATCCTCCTCCTCCTCCTCCTCCTCCTCCTTCCTCTATCCTCCTATTCCTCCCCTTCTTTCCCATTTTTTTTTTGTCTCCATCATCTCCTTCATTATTCCCCCATATGGTCACCCCCCCCCCCCCCTCGGGGCAGAAGGTAGCTTTAAAACCAATTAAATATGTGATGCAGAAAGAGGCGGGGGGGGGGGGGGGAGAGAGAGAGGGAAGAAGAGAGGAAGAGAGGAGTGGAAGCCAGAAGGAGAGAAGGGGAAGAGAGAGAGAGAGAGAGAGAAAGAGGAAGAGGGCGAGAAAGAGAGAATGGGAATAGAGAGAGGTGGAGGGGGGGTGGGGAGAAAAGGGATGGAGGAGAGAGGGGAAATTAAGAAAAGTTGAAGGAGATTGCGATTAAAGATAAAAGAAAGACGCACACACACACACACACACACACACACACACACACACACACACACACACACACACACACACACACACACACACACACACACACACGTGCGCGCGTACACGAAGGTCAGGAACGTTCAACGCTCTTCAGAGTATGGTAGTTAACTTAGGAATTATCACTGGGCAGAAATGCTGAATACGGTTGACTTAATATACCTCGGTCACGTGTGTGTGTGCGCGCGTGTGTGTGTGTGTGTGTGTGTGTGTGTGTGTGTGTGTGTGTGTGTGTGTGTGTGTGTGTGTGTGTGTGTGTGTGTGTGTGTGTGTGTGTGTGTTTTCGTGCGCACATATATTTAGTTTTTGTTTATTACACGAGCCATCCAGCTGATTTATGAACAACCTTCCTCTCCTTCTCGTGTCGTTATCCATTACATTGCACCGGGTCATCCTTCACTCTTTATCGCCTGTGTCTATTCTTCAACCCCCCCCCCTCTCTTCCTCTCTCTCTCGCTTTTTTTTTCCCTTCATCTCGGGTATTAAGCTCGGTCACGGCCGACCCGTTCGAGTATTTATCGGCGGTGCCCTTGCCCGAGTAGCGGTATTTTGGCGAGGAAGATTCACTGGAAGAGGAAGGAGTCGTTTTGCAAGAGTGGCCAGTCGGGCCATGTTCGCGGGGGGTTGGGGGGGATGGGGGGAGAAGGGGAGGGAGGAGCGTGGGAGGGAAGGAGGGGGGAGGTCATGGGAGAGTGGGAAGGGTGGGAGGGTGTGGGGGAGAAGGGGGAGTAAAGAGGGGGAAGGGAGAGTGAGAAAGAGGGGGGGATGGGCGAAGGGGAAGGAGGTGTGGGGAGGGGTGAGGGAGGGGAAGGGTACGAGTAAGGG
>NC_061819.1:39333837-39348837 GCF_019202785.1 Penaeus chinensis
CCCCTCCCTCCCTACCCCTTCTTCTCCCTCCCTCCTTCCCTCCCTCCCTCCTTTCCCTCCCTCCCTCCCTCCCTCCCCCCCCCCCCCCATGGTTCCAGCTCGAGCTCCCTTTTGTTCATTTTTTCGACCAGGGTAAAAAGGGTGGGTGAGCCGGGGGGGGGGGGTAAGGGGTAAGGGTGGGAGGAGGCAAGGAGAGGGAGGGGGGAGGGGGGTGTCCTTTGCGTTGTTTGGAGCTGCTTACGTGTTCCTATAAGGTAAAATGAGGAAGAAGGAGAAGAAGAAGAAGAAGAAGAAGAAGAAGAAGAAGAAGAAGAAGAAGAAGAAGAAGAAGAAGAAGAAGAAGAAAAAAAAAAAAAGAAAAGAGAAAAGAAAGAAAAAAAAGAAAAGGAAAAGAAAAGAAAAAGAGAGGAAAAGAGAGAAAAGAAAGAAAAAAAGAAAAGGAAAAGAAAAGAAAAAAGAAAAAAAGAAAAGAAGAAAGAAAAAGAGAGGAAAAGAAAGAAAGAAAAGAAAAGGAAAAGAGAAGAAAAAAGAAAAAAGCGAAAAGGAAGAGAAAAAGAGAGAAAAAGAAAGAAAGAAAAGAAAAGGAAAAATGTATTCATATAAAGAGAGAGATTGATAGATAATCAAATATATTTAATAAAAACTACACTTATATAATGCTATGTCTATATCCATAAACACTTTCTTAATTCCTCACTTTTGCTTTTCACACATTTACACTGCCCCCCACCCCCGCCCCCCTCTCCTCTACTGCTCTGTCACTCTCGCATTATTCCTGTGTGTGTGTGTGTGTGTGTGTGTGTGTGTGTGTGAATAAAGGGAGAAAAGCAAAAGGAAAGAGAGAGGAGATAAAAACACAGAGAGAGAGAGAGAGGGAGAAGGAGAGAGAGAGAGAGAGAGAGAGAGAGAGAGAGAGAGAGAGAGAGAGAGAGAGAGAGAGAGAGAGAGAGAGAGAGAGAGAGAGAGAGAGAGAGAGAGAGAGAGAGAGAGAGAGAGAGAGAGAGAGAGAGAGAGAGAAGAGAAAAACATATCAAGAAATCAAGAGACAGAGATAGAGAGAAAATAAAAAGTTAGGTGTTAAGCCCTTGGTCGGGTCTCGGGGAGGGGGAGGGGAGGGGGGGAGACCGACCCCCACCCCCACCTCGTCCGCAGCGAGAGACAGACATAAGGATTCCATATTTCGAATCCTTTTTTTTCTCCCTTCCTTTCTTTCTTGCAGTTGTGTGTCGTGCTCCTGTTAAGCCTCGAGTCCCTGTTTGCGTCGCCTCGTGTTTTTGTGTTTTCCCCGTGTTACGTTACAGCCCTTTGTGTTAGCGTGTCCAGGATTTGGAATGAACTAACTTTGCCGTCGGAGTTATGTGTAAATCCTTTCTGAATGCCATTTCCAGCCTGTCACACAGATCGAAATTAATGAATGTCGGGGAGATTACAGCGGCCAGTTGGCGGGAGGAGTGTTTGCCAAAGAGATTGTTGGCCGTGACAAGGGTACGCTGATGCGAGCCTTGTAATGAAGATTCGGGCTTGGGTGATGAGGCGCTTGTAGTCAGGGCTTCCCTTAGTCTGTCTGTCTCTTTTCTTCTGTCTCTGGCTATCTGTCTCTGTCTTTCTCTCTATCTGTCGTCTGTCTGTCTATCAATCTTTCTCTGTCTCTGTTTGTAGCGAGTCTCCTGCCCCCCCCCCCCCCCCTCAGCCCTCTCTCTCTAACTCCGGGTGAGTTGAAAGAGTCGGAGATGTTTTATTTATATATTTATTTATTTATTTTTGTTGGCGGGGGGGGGGGGGGTTGTGATGTATGTCTTTGCGGGGGGAGTGACGACTGGCCTTCAGCTCCTCCCCAGCAGATAAAAGAAAAGAGGAAGAGAGAAAGGGAAACGGGAAAATTAAAAGATAAAAAAAAGCTGAAACGAAAAAAAAGAAGGGGAAAATAGAGGAAATAAAAAAGAAAACAAACAAACAAATCAAAACCAACGAAACGAACATGAGGAAGGGAGAAGACGCTCTCGAAAAGGATTCGCTGGTGACGAGACGCGGACGGAGACGAGAGCGAGGGGATGCTGGCGCCGTCGGTGGGGGGGGGGGGGGGGGGGGGGGGGGGGGATGCTGGGACGTGGCTTGTGCAGATCGGCCAGATAATCACGTGAGTTTTGACGTGTCGTAGGTGTCGGCAACGTAATCTCTTCGTGGATGCTTATTTCACGGTGTTATTGCTCTGGTGGCAGTGCTTAGGAAATGCCGAGAATAGAGTAGCGGAGAGAGAGAGAGAGAGAGAGAGAGAGAGAGAGAGAGAAAGAGGGAGAGAGAGAGAGAGAGAGAGAGAGAGAGAGAGAGAGAGAGAGAGAGAGAGAGAGAGAGAGAGAGAGAGAGAGAGAGAGAGAGAGAGAGAGAGAGGACGAAGATGAACTCGCTGTCAGCAGGTAATCGGTGTCAGCGGTTGTGAACAGGTATCGAGAGTTATCATCAGCTGTTTCGTGGTTGTCAGCAGCTGATTCTCGACGGACGGGGAGAACTCGAGAAGAAGGAAGGAGGTGCGAGGGAGAAGGAGAGAGGGGGAAGGAACGGAGAGAGGAAAAGAGGAAGGGGTGAAAAGGGAGAAGAGGCGAAGGGAGGAACGAGGAGAGAGGGAAGGAGTGAGAATAGCAGGGAGAGGGAAAGGGAGAAGGGAGAGAAGGAACGAGAGGGAAGGCGGAAAAGGGGAAAAGAGGAGGAGGGAAGGAAGAAGAGGAGGAAGGAGGAAGAGGGAGTTAGGAGCGAATGAGGAGACAGAGAGGGAAGGAAGGAGGAGGAAAGAAAGAGGATGAGGAAGGAGGGAGGGAACGAACAAGTAAAAAGGGAGAATAACAAAGAGGAGGGAGGGAAGGAGCGAGAGAGAAGACAGAAAGGGGAGGAAGAGAGAGGAGGAGGAGGTCAGAGAAGGGGAGGGCGGGCGGGGGGAAGGGTTGGAAGCCCCTCCGCGGATGGGTCGTGACAGTCCTCGGCCTCCCAGCACAACAGCCTCGGATTGCGCGCCAAAACCAACAGCATCATTAATCAGGAGCGTCCCCGGGTGCCAGCGCCGCCAAACACCGTCACGGGATCAAAACATCCAGCGATCTCTGTGGATTCCCTCTCCCCCCACTTCCTGCTCCTCCTCCCCTACCCCTCCCTCTCTCTCTCGCTCTCTCTCTCTCTCTCTCTCTCTCTCTCTCTCTCTCTCTCTCTCTCTCTCTCTCTCTCTCTCTCTCTCTCTCTCTCTCTCTCTCTCTCTCTCTCTCTCGATTTCTTTTTCTTTCCTCCTCTTCCATCTTCTTTCTTCTTTCTTCTTCCTCTTCTTCTTTCTTCTTCTTCTTCTTCTTCTTCTTCTTCTTCTTCTTCTTTTCTTCTTCTTCTTCTTTCTTCCTCTTCATCTTCTTCACATCAACTCCTAAGGAAATAGCGGGCGAGGGTCCTTATCGACGGCGCCATTAATAAACCTGCAGTCCCACGGCCTTTCCCCCCCTCCCCCTCTTCCCCCTTTCCCCCTTCCCCCTTCCCCCCTCCACCTCCTCCCCCCTTCCCCCTTCCTCCTCCCTCCACGCCCCAGGGAACGTCAGGATAAGCGCCCATATATAATTATTGCTCCTTGATAAATAGACATCTGCGATAGGCTTAGGATCTCTGCGACGGCGGCGACGACGAGGAGGAGGAGGAGGAGGAGGAGGAGGAGGAGGAGGAGGAGGAGGAGGAGGAGGAGGAGGAGGAGGAGGAGGAGGAGGAGGAGGAGAGCCTGTGTGTTCTTCGGGAATTTATGATAAATATATATACATTTTTTTGCTGTATGTTTAGGATGATGTTGTGTGTATATATATATATATATATATATATATATATATATATATATATATATATATATATATATGCTGTGTGTATATACGTGTGTGCGTACATCCATGTATACATAAATACTTGCTTATATACATACATACACACACACACACACACACACACACACACACACACACACACACACACACACACACACACACACACACACACACACACAACACACACACACACACACACACACACAAAATATATATACATATATATATAAATATATATATGTATATATATAATTGTAATAAAGGCCTATAATTATGCGTCCTAAATGCTCTTCTCTCCATTTGATCTTACTCCGCTAACCAGTATTTTCCCCTTTTGCAGGTGAGTCCTGATCAACCGACGGAAATGCCTGCTGGAGATCGGCGAAGGTAACGTACTGAGGAATGGATAGCATTCGGCTCGTGTGTGTGTGTGTGTGTGTGTGTGTGTGTGTGTGTGTGTGTGTGTGTGTGTGTGTGTGTGTGTGTGTGTGTGTGTGTGTGTGTGTGTGTGTGTGCCTGTCTGTCTGTGTGCCCGTCTGTCTGTCTGTCGTGTGTCTATACCATGTCTGGATTAGTGTACGTTTCACCATGCCTGTGTTCCCATACTCGAGCGTTTCTGCGTTTATGTTTGCGTTCGCTCGCGCGTCCACCCAAGTGAGTTTCGCGTGCGTGTTGAGAGGAGCTTCCTTTCCGTCCGCCACGACCGTCCGTCGACCAGGCGTCCCTCCCTCCCTCCAGATGACCCTTCCTCCCTCCTTGCCACCTAACGTCCCTCCCTTCTTCCAGATATCCCTTCCTTTCTCCCTCCCCTCTAGACGTCCCTCCCTCCCTCCCTCCCTCCCTCCCTCCCTCCCTCTCTCCCTCTCTCCCGCCACCGCGCCCTCTCCAGAAATCAACCGCAGCCGATCCTAACTAGGGAACAAATCAGGCCTTGTTTATAGCAGCAAGGGCGTGCGGGCTTGCGGGCGGGCGGGCGGGCGGGCAGGCGGGAAGGTAGCCGTGTTGAGGAACCGCGACCGCAGATGGTATCAGCTGTTATAAGGCCCCGGCGTCCCTAGCCCTCCAGTGACCGCCGATTCTCTCCTTCTCGTACCAGCTGACCTGTGCCACCTGGCCTGCAGCGCCGTCCTGCTCCGCTACTTTCTTTTTATATTTACCCGTCATCTTAGATTGTGTACGTTCCCTTTTTTATATCGACTTGTATTAAGGAGTAGATTCCCTTCCTCTCCTTATCTCATTTATATTTACAAGTCGATTTCCATATTCCTCAATCTTATATTTTGTACCATTCTTGAAGCTTATGTTGTAGTGTAAATTTTCCACTTTTACGTATATACTGATAACTGCAGATCGACAGGCGGGTCAGTGCAATATGCAGATCATTGAAATAGGAAGTTCGGTTGAAGTAAATATAATTGGTTGTAATTGGAATCATGAATAATTTGTCATGAATAACTTATTAACTAGCTGTCGATCTGCAGCTATCATGATATACGTAAAAGTGGAAAATGTACGCTTCAACATAAGCTTCAAGAATGGTACAAAATATAAGATTAAGGAATATGGAAATCGACTTGTTAAGGTGTATGTGTCAAGTAAACACCTGAAGAGAGATAGGTAAATATAAATCATAGTTTATTATATGTCTGAATACCGGAAGCCTCGAATTCGTAAAACGGCATTTAAATAGATAGACAGCTTTTCGGTAACGAGGAAAAGTTGCATAATATACTTGTTGCTTTTATTCATAATTCCTAAATCATTAATGGACTCAGATGCAATTTTCATGGTATTATGATGAGACTAATTAGAAAAAACTAGAGAAAAATAATGAATGGTAATTAAATGAAGTATAATGAATAGTCATAGAATGAAAAATAATAAATAAAAGGATAAGAATAATGAAAATATGATAAAGAAATAAACGAAAATAATGTGTTGTATTCATCGTCTGACGAGTTTGAGTGAATGTATAGTCAAGGGCAATCCGCTATGCAACAATCAATTGCACAGCCTAACTCCATGACAGCCCCCATTTACCCAGTCGTCTGGAAGTCTGCCATTGCCCCATCTCCCGCCGCGGATTCTTAGTGATTTGTCTGGAAGAATTTAGTCTCCATGAGTTCCCACCGCCTCCCCTCCCCCCCTGTAGCCTCTTCCTCCTCCCCTCCTCCACCCCTCCACCCCTCCACCTTCTTTCTAAACGTTCCACCACTCCCCCCCTCCCCCCTCCCGCCCAAGGACTCGCTCCCGCCGCCCTCAAGAGGTTCCCACATCCGTCTCTGCAAAGGCACCATCACCCGGCCCCTGGCTTCTCGAGGCAACAATACAGATTGAGCAATATTTCACGGAGAAAAATGTGGGAGAAGTAAAAAAAAAAAAAAAAAAAAAAAAAAAAAGGATGAGGAAGGAGGAGAAGAAGAAGAAAAAAAAGAGAGGGTCCGATGCATCAAAGCAACAATTAGCATATTACCATAATATGAAGGTACGGGTTGATATGATTGTGAGGTGTTGATATCACGTAATTACAGGTGTCGTGGTGGAGGGTCGGGGAGGAGACTGGGAAATGAACGAACGGGGGAGAAAGGCCGTGGACGGAGAGGGAAATAGAGGAAGAGGGAAAAGAAGGAAAAGATAAGGGTTAAGGAGTGACAGCTGATGGAACAGGTGTATTCAGAAGAAAGAAGGAGGAGGCAAGGACGGCGATAAGGTCGTAAATATATCAGGAATTCTCTTCGGGGGAAACAGATGTGAGGCGAAGAGAGGAATTTGCAAGGATGTAGAGAATGCACAGATTATGCAACAATACGGAATGCGGGTAATGAGGGAGGGAGAGGGAATAATCTGTACACGAGGATTGAACACTAGACAACACAATGAAAATAAGACGAGAGCAAGAGGTCAAGGGGAAAATGAAGAAAGATACGCAGAAATAAGAGAGATTGCGGAGCCGAAGCCATGCATTTTTCCCACTCGAAGTTCAGATTGAAATACAGACGCACACTTGATGACTATAGCTCGCGTCTTGCGTTTTATAATGATACATACTAACGAAAAATGGCATCTGTTGCCGGAATGAGCTTAGTAAAGAACCTTTAAATCTTATGTATATCGAGCGCTTGGACCCCCCCCCCCCCCCCCCCCCGCCGCCACCAGGTGACCAGCCTGCCCGGTTTTGATAAACGATTAAAAAAACGACTTTTAAAAAAAGCGACTTTGGGATATAAACTCCGCGCCTTCATAAACTTTTACATTTACCCAGTGGATATCGGGGGGAAAGGGGACATTGCCTGCCCTGGAATCGTGCAAGGGAAGAGCATACTAAGCAGGCAGTAAGCACGACATGGTTTATCAAGCAGGGAAAGGCATAGTGAGCTTGATACACCTGATCGGGGCCAGCCAGAGCCTCGTCCAGTGATAGGTCCTTCGGCCGCGGACTGATCGATCACACTGATAGATGGCGACCCTTGGCGCGCTCAAAGAGTCGTCAGTCAGAGACCGCTGGGTTACTCCTCTCTCTCTCTCTCTCTCTCTCTCTCTCTCTCTCTCTCTCTCTCTCTCTCTCTCTCTCTCTCTCTCTCTCTCTCTCTCTCTCTCTCTCTCTCTCTCTCTCTCTCTCTCTCTCTCTCTCTCTCTCTCTCTCTCTCTCTCTCTCTCTCTCTCTCTCTCTCTCTCTCTCTCTCTCTCTCTCTCTCTCTCTCTCTCTCACTCTCTCTCTCTCTCTCTCTCTCTCTCTCTCTCTCTCTCTCTCTCTCTCTCTCTCTCTCTCTTTATCTTTCTCTTTCTCTTTCTTTCTCTCTTTTAGGAAAGATCATATGGTTTATCAGTTGATCTGTATGAGATAGTGGAAAATAATAATAAAATAATAATGATCTAGAGGTCAGGTGTTGCATGTATGCCTGTGTGCACATGTGTGTGTTTGTATGCGTCTGTGCGCAATCGCGTTCGTGCGGTCTCAGGTATGTGTATGCATGTGTGTGTATGTGTGTGTTAGTGTGTGTTTGTTGTGTGTGTGTGTGTGTGTGTGTGTGTGTGTGTGTGTGTGTGTGTGTGTGTGTGTGTGTGTGTGTGTGTGTGTGTGTGTGTGTGTGTGTGAAGGGGGAGGGGTTTGTTTTCATCATCATATACACAAACAGGTGGATGGATAGATACTCTAAATGGCTGATAGATAAGTAGATACATCAGTGGATTTTAACCAACTATACTCCTCTCCCACATCTCCCTCACGGTATGTGCCTCATGGCTACCCGCACACTACATTTCCCTCCCTCACACTCCCTCACAGCATCTCCCTTATATCTCGCTCACACTCCCTCAGTATCTCCCTCACACTCCCTCAGTATCTCCCTCACACTCCCTCACATCATCTCCCTCAGTATCTCCCTCACATCATCTCCCTCAGTATCTCCCTCACAGCATTTCCCTCAGCATCTCCCTCACAGCATTTCCCTCAGCATCTCCCTCACAGCATCTCCCTCAGTATCTCCCTCAAAGCATTTCCCTCAGCATCTCCCTCACAGCATCTCCCTCAGTATCTCCCTCACAGCATTTCCCTCAGCATCTCCCTCACAGCATCTCCCTCAGCATCTCCCTCACAGCATCTCCCTCAGTATCTCCCTCACAGCATTTCCCTCAGCATCTCCCTCACAGCATCTCCCTCAGTATCTCCCTCACAGCATCTCCCTCAGTATCTCCCTCACAGCATCTCCCTCAGTATCTCCCTCACACTCCCTCAGTCTCCGAGCACCGACCTTCCCCGAACTCGCTGTGATCGGCGTATGATTAGCTGAGCCAACAATGGAGGTGATTAGCAGAGGCTCCACGTAGGCTTAGATATCTCGCTGTAAACTAGTTCCTTTTTTTCTTTTTTCTTTTTTTACGATCAGCGACCCGGTGTTGAGGATAGGCCTATGTTTGAGAGCCGAGAGCTAGGCCAACCTCACCCTCACGAAGGGGTTTTGAGACAATCTTAGGCAGTCTGTTTGTTAAGCCCGATGAGGCGAGGTTGTGGGTGGGTGGAAGGCGTGGGGGGGGGGGCAGAATGGGGTTGGGGGTAGGGAGGAAATGGGGAGTGGGGGAGGGGAGAGGGGAGAAAGGGGGGTGGGGAGGGGGGATGGGAGAATGGGGGTGGGGAAGGGAGGGGGGGAATGGGGGGTGTGGGAGGGGGAAGGGAAGAGAATGGGGGAAGGAAGGAAGAATGGAGGTGGGGGGCAGGGAATAGGGGGTAGGAGGGGATGAATTGGAGGTAGGGGGGAGAAGGGGGGGATGGGAAGGTTTCTTAGAGTTTACTGAGGCAGGAGAAGGGTTAGGTGGTACGCGCGTGGATATGCACTCAAGCACAAACAGGTACACTCATGCACCCACACATTCAAGCACTCTCTCTCTCTCTCTCTCTCTCTCTCTCTCTCTCTCTCTCTCTCTCTCTCTCTCTCTCTCTCTCTCTCTCTCTCTCTCTCTCTCTCTCTCTCTCCCTCTCTCTCTCTCTCTCCCTCTCTCTCTCTCTCTCTCTCTCTCTCTCTCTCTCTCTCTCTCTCTCTCTCTCTCTCTCTCTCTCTCTCTCTCTCTCTCTCTCAGCGAAGGAGTTCATTCGTTATCAAAATTCTGATTGCGTGTGATCGAGAGAGAGAGATAGAGAGAGAGAGAGAGAGAGAGAGAGAGAGAGAGAGAGAGAGAGAGAGAGAGAGAGAGAGAGAGAGAGAGAGAGAGAGAGAGAGAGAGAGGGGGGGGGGGGAGAGAGGAGAGAGGAGAGAGAGATTCATGGCGATACGTCCATCTCGTACACACACACACACGCAGACTCGGCCTCTGTTGTCAATTATCGGCGAAAATGCGTTGGGTCTTGCTTGCTTGAAAGGGTTGGATTGTGTTTGTTTGTGTTTGTGTGTTTGTGCTTGCGTGTTTGAGTTTGTGTTTGTTTGTTTATTTATTTTTGTGTATTTTTTTTGTGTACTTGTATTCGTATGTGTTTGTGTTTTTGTTTGTGTGTTTGCTTGTGTGTGTCTGTGTATGTGTTCATTTTATTCTTTTTCTGTTTTTCCATTTCATCACATTTACCGCCTTGATAAAATGAGAAGGAATACCAATAGAGAAGAAATTAACTTGAGAAAAAACAAGCGAAGTGAAAAAAACACAAAGAAAAACAATAATAAAACAAAACAAAAAACATAAAGAAAATGAGATACAGGAAAGAAGGAAAGAAAACGGAACATCGTGATAAAAAAGAGACCCGGAACTGAAGAAAAGAGGAAAAAGGAAAACTACCGTCAACAAACTTTTTTTTTTTCTCTCTCTCTCTCTATTCCCTCTTTCCCCCAACAACCAATTCTTTCTATCTCTTTCTTCTTTCCCTCTTTCAGCCACTGACCTTTTTTTATTCTCTCTCTCACTCTCTTTCTCCCAACAAACATTTTTTTTTTTCTCTCTCTCAGTCTCTTTTTCCCAACAACCATTTTTTTCCCTTTCTCTCTCTCTCACTCTCTTTCTCCCAACAACCAAATTTTCAATCTCTCTTTCTCCTTTCCCTCTTTCTCCTACCGACCATTTTTTTTTTCATCTCTCTCTCTCTCTCTCCTTTCCCTCTCCGTGTCCCCGCCTGCCTCGGCCGCCGGCTCGCGTGCTCCTCCGCGGTCCGAAGTCTCCCGAAGGAAGCCGAGCACCAGCCGGGACACCGCGACGGGGCCCTCGCGCATTAACACGTCGGTGAGGAATCTCGAAGGAGGGGGCCTGGGGTGGGGGGAGGGGGGAGGAGGAGGGGGGAAGGGGGAGGTGGGGAGGGAGAGGGTGGACGGAGGAGGTGGAAGGAGGAGGGAAGGGGGAGTTGGAGAGGGAGAGGGGAAGGAGGAGGTCTGAGGTGGGGGGAGGGGGGAGGAGGAGGAGGGAAAGGGGAGGTGGAGAGGGAGAAGGAGGAAGGAGGAGGTGGGAAGGGAGGGAGGGGGGTGAAAATTAGGTGGGGGAGGGTCCAGAGGGTGGGTGGGTAATATAGGGGAGGTTCCAAGGGACGGGTGAGAGGGATAGGTAAGATGGGGGGGGGGGGGAGAGGGTAAGGTAGACGGGTAAATGGGGAAGGGAAGGGGAGGTTGGGGGAAGGTTCCATTGGGTGTAAGGGAGTTGGGTAAGAGGGGGGTTGGGGGGGTGAAGCTGGCGTAAGGGTGGGGGTGGGGTGAGAGCGAGAGGACAAGGTGGGGGTGTAAGAAAGGGAAGTTTAAGGCAGGGTGGGGAAGGGGCAGGTATGAGCGGGCAAGAGGGAGGGAGGGGGAGGGGGAGGGAGGTATGAGTGAGGCAGGGGAAGGAGAATCGGGGTAGGTGGAGGGGAGAGGGGGAGGGGGAGGGAACGAGAGGGGGGGCATGAATTTTAGTATGGGAGTTAATGGCAGGTGGGAGGCATATACCGACATGAGGGGGGGAGGGGGAGGGGAGGAGGAGTAGGAAAAGGAGGAGGAGTAGGAAGAGGAAGAGGAGGAGATGGAGGAAGAGGAGGAGGAGGAGATGGAGGAAGAGGAGGAGGAGGAGATGGAGGAAGAGGAGGAGGAGGAGGAGGAGATGGAGGAAGAGGAGGAGGAGGAGGAGGAAGAGGAGGAGGAGATGGAGGAAGAGGAGGAGGAAGAGGAGGAGGAGATGGAGGAAGAGGAGGAGGAGATGGAGGAAGAGGTGAGGAGATGGAGGAAGAGGTGAGGAGATGGAGGAAGAGGAGGAGGAGGAGGAGGAGGAGGAGGAGGAGGAGGAGGAGGAGGAGGAGGAGGAGGAGGAGGAGGAGGAGGAGGAGAAGGAAAAGAAATATCCCAGCGGTCTTACTATGTGCATTTCTTAAGAGACATCGATAACAGTGCAAATAGTTTTAAGAAAACGAATGAACCGGCGAATCGTGATAATGATTAGGATAATGGCGAATAACATTATAGACTATTATGACTCATGCGCGAACGGTTAACATTCATTTAAATGTGTGTTTTATATGTTCTGTGCTCTATGTGTAAATGGTCTTTTGATTTCATTCATTTAAAGACAAATACACACGCGCACACACACACACACTCTCACACACACACTCACACACACACACACACACACACACACACACACACACACACACACACACACACACACACACACACACACACACACACACACATACACAACCCCCCACGCACATACCCCCCCCCCCCACAAGGGTGACAGCGCGGTGGCCACTAATGAGAAAATAATTCCTAGCCAGCGGGCGTGGATGAAAGGGGCGTCGGAAGGCCTACCCCAGCCCACGCCCACGCCCACGCTCACGCCCACGTCCACGTCAGCATCCGCACTTGTCAAGCCCTAATCTCTCGCAGGATGTCATCGGCAGGGATGAGGATATAAGAAGGGCCATTGTTATTAATGGAAAATATTGTTTTGTCTTTGAAAATCTTTAATGGATGTTTTAGGGAGTCAAGTGAGGGAAGGAAATAGATTGTTCATAATTTGAAAGATGCGGTTTTATCTCTTGATTTCATTACTTTTTCTGTTTGTTTCTGTTTTTGTTTGTTTTCTTGTTCTAGTTATTGTTTGTCATTATCTTTTTCTTCTTCTTCTTCTACTTCAATCTTCTTCTCCTTATTCATCATCTGCATCTTTATCTTCATTTATCTCCTTTTCTTTCTCTTCTTCCTCTTCTTTTCTTCTGTCCTTCTTTTCCTTTTTCTCCAGTCTATATGCCTGTTTATCTCCTTTTGTTTTTCCTTATCTCTCTTCGTCTCCTTCTCCCCCTTCTTCGTTTTAAACCGTGTTAAAGGATGACCAGCAAATTTCACCCTTGTATCAAAAGACTGAGGCCCACATAGAGAGGGGGAAGGGGGGGGCGGGGGGCACGGGTAATTACCGTGAAAATTTTTATGAAATTCTATAACGCTCTCTCTCTCTCTCTCTCTCTCTCTCTCTCTCTCTCTCTCTCTCTCTCTCTCTCTCTCTCTCTCTCTCTCTCTCTCTCTCTCTCTCTCTCTCTCTGGTTATCATAGAGATAGATAGAGATAGTTATAAATAGATAGATGAATAGCAATAGACATGGACAGATAGATAAATAGCAATAGACATGGATAGATAGATAAATAGCAATAGACATGGATAGATAGATAAATAGCAATAGACATGGATAGATAGATAGATAGATAGATAGATAGATAGATAGATAGACATTTGTGTGTGTGTGAGTACGTGGGTGCACATGCGTTATCACAAACTCTTTGTAAACCCAAATGGCGGCGAATTTCCCGCGCGTTCGGCCCAAGATGCTCTCCCTCTGTAAGGATATTGTGGCGCCTTGAGATCTCGGGATGAGGGACGGCGAGCCTATACAATTCTCTTGTGGTATTAGCTTAATTGCCTTTGATATTAAATTAATTGCCTTTGATATGAGATTAATTGGCTTTGATATTAAATTAATTGCCTTTGGTATTAAATTGGCTGCCCCTTTTGATGTGAGATCAATTGCCGTTGATATTAGATTCATTTTGAGGCAGAGCTTTGTGCCCAATTCAAGCTCCTTTTCTTCATTATGTCTGTTTTCTTTGCTATTGTCCAAGAATGCCATTGTCTTCATTGTGTCTTCGTGGGACTTGAAGTGATTCAGTTATAGGCTTATTGTGACAGAAGGCCGTTTTCCCTTTTAGTAGGCTGAACTTTGACTTCTGGCTGTCTCGGTTTCCTGCACATTCTCTGGCTGTCGGTCGGTCTTTCTCTCTAACTATTTATCTGTCTGTCTGTGTGTTTGTTTCTCTCTCTCTCTCTCTCTCTCTCTCTTTCTCTTTCTCTTTCTCTCTTTATATGTGTGGATATATATATATGTGTGTGTGTGTATGTGTGTGTGTGTGTGTGTGTGTGTGTGCAATTATAATATATATATATATATATATATATATATTATTTATTTATTTATTTATTCATATATGTTTATATAATTTATGTACAAACACACGTACGCACTCACCTTCCTCTGCAATATCTAACCCTTTTTCGGCTTTGGAAGTTTGTACCTGCTGTAAAGAGATTAAGGCATTCGACGCTGCAGGAGGAAACGCGGTCTGCGTGGATTTGGCCTGTAGAGGGGGAGGACGAGGGGGGGGACGAGGGGGGAGGAGGAGGAGGAGGCGGAGGGGGGAAGGGGAGGAGGAGGTGGTGGAGGTGGTGGAAGTGTAGGAGGAGAAGAAGAAGAAGAACAGAAGAAAAGAACAACAAGAACAAGAGAAGAGGAAGAAAATGAAACGGAGTATAAGAGAATGAAAAAAATATATAAAAATAATAATAATAGTAAGAAGAAGAAGAGTGGGGATAAAGAGGACATAGGCATACATACCTGGTAATACGGGAGGTGTACCGATGGGTCACCGGTACCGCGACTAACCACAGAGCCTCCCTTGTACCTCCTCCTAGTACGCATCCACCACAGACTGACCGCTCCAACGTTGGTCACTGTGTACTGTTTTGCTGTCGCTCTGGTGCATACGTTTTTTGTCTTGTTTTGTTTTCTTCGGTGGTAATGTGGTAGTTTTTTTGTGCGTAGTTCATTAGCGGGAGATAGAGAGAGATGGGGAGTGGAGGGATGGAGGGAAGGAGGGAGAAGGGAGGAGGAGGAAGAGAGAGGGGAGGAGGAGGAGGAGGAGGAGGAGGAGGAGGAGGAGGAGGAGGAGGAGGAGGAGGAGGAGGAGGAGGAGGAGGAGGAGGAGGAGAAGGAGAAGGAGAAGGAGAAGGAGAAGGAGGAGGAGGAGGAGGAGGAGGAGGAGGAGGAGGAGGAGGAGGAGGAGGAGGAGGAGGAGAGGAGGAGAAGGAGAAGGAGGAGGAGAAGGACAGACAGAGATAGAGAAAGAGACAGACAGAGGCACAGACGCAGACTGACAGGCAGATAGAGACATAGGCAGAAAGCAGCCGGTATGACATCCAACACAGCATCGACAGTTCCTGACGTCGTTCTCCAAGCGTCTCTCCGCCGTGTCCTTCGGCCTGTGGCTCGGCTGTGTCTTGGAGCTGCCCCCGCGTAGTTCTGCCGCAGTGTGTGTAGCAGCTTAGTGTAGTTAGGCTGCGGCGTGTCGAGCAGCCATGTGCGGCCAGTTTATGGTGTCTCAGCCACCACCGCCTCGGCCGCTGCCCTGTTTGTCTGCTCCGTGTCTAGCAGCCGGGGCCTCGTTTCACGTTCTGT
>NC_061819.1:39353837-39356337 GCF_019202785.1 Penaeus chinensis
AAATATGGACAGGTTTGTATGTTGGTAATTCGACGCCATTCAATAGGAGAGAAACGTGGAGATTTTAAAAGTGATTTAACTGATCGGAAAGGAATGTTGCGTTGAGATTTTAAACAAAAAATAATTATTATTCTATTATTATTATTTACAAAAACGTAACAGAATAACAGTAACTCGACGTCATTTAACAGGGGGGAAACTTTGAGACTTTAAAAGCGTTTTAGCTGACCGGAAATGAATGTTGCGTACAGATAAACAATCATTCTTATTCAATTATTCCGATTTACAAAAACATCACATAAGGACAGTCTCGTTCTTTGATCATTTATCAGTGTCCTTATAATGTTGTTGTTTTTCTTGTTGTTGTTCTGAATATTATTATGTTTTCTGTTATCATGATTGATTTTTGTTATTGTTGTTATCTCTGCTTCAGTTATCAGTAATCACGTTATTTTTCTTATTATATGTTATCAGTATCATTGTTGTTCCTATTGTTATTGTTGTCATTATTTTTATAATTCTTTAATTGTTTGTTATTACCACTATTATTCTTATTCTTATTATTATTATTATTTTAATGTTTATTATTATTTTAATTATTGTTATTATTTGAATTATTGTTATTATTTGAATTATTGTTATTATTATTTCAATTATTATTATTATTTTTATTATTATTATTATTTTTTATTATTATAATTATTATTGTTATTTTTATTATTATTATTATTTTTATTATTATTATTATTAATATTATTATTATTATTAATATTATTATTATATTATAATTACTAAAGTTGTTGCTATTAATCATTAATATTATTACTACTACTACGACATCTAGTATTAATATTATTATCATCATCATCATCATCATCATCATCACCATTATTATTATTATTGTTATTGTTATTATTATTATTATTATTATTATTATTATTATTATTATTATTAGTGCTATTGTTATTGTTATTATTATTATCATGATCATAATCATAATCATTATTATTATTATTATTATTATTATTATCAACATCATCATTTTCCTCACCGTCATTATCATTATCACTATTTTTATGCAGTTAATATAATCCGTATCATTGATATTATTATAGCCATTATTATCTTCATCTTATGTCTGTCATTTGCAGTTTATTTTTATTTTTTTTGCCATTATCATCATTATTTTAAGACGAATAATATAATTAATGTTGTTATTATAATTACTAATAACTCTTCTGTTACAATTGTTCTTGTTGTTGGCATTATTAATCGTACATCTTTATTCATTTTGTTTTTGGTATTTTTACTTCCTTTACCTATGTCTTCTACTGTATGTTATCGAACTGATGGATGCCGGTGCCGTGAAAATTATTACTACAGTTGGTCTGACTTTTTTTTTTTTTTTTTTTTTTTTTTTGGTTTGTTTCCTCCACGACAGTTAGAATTTTACTCTGCGTTTGGGTCATTACTACTTCTTGGATAAATGTATATATTTTTAGTGTTTCATCTTCAGTAGCTTCAATTTCATCTTCATTAGAGGTATTACTAATTGTATAAGTATAATTTATTTAGTGTATTATCAACGATGTTTGATCATTCTTTTCCATTAGAGGTATTAGTACTTCTTGTCAGAATATAATTTTTTGTTGTTTCATTTACAATCGTTACCAATCCATCTTCATTAGAGGCATTAGTATTTCTTGTAAGAATATCAATTTTTTCATTGTTTCCTCTACGACAGTTAGCATTCTCCTCTCCTTCCGACTTCGTCTCCGTCATTACAATTCCTCGAGCGGCGCAGGTGACCCCAGCATCCCCTGCCATCTTCTCGCAGTCGATCTCGTCGGCGTCGCGAAGTAGGGAGGCTGTGGGTCATGGGAGAGGGGAGAGAGGAGCGGGAGAGGAGAGAGGAATGTGAGAGGGGAGAGGGAGGCGTGGGAGAAGAGAGAGAGGAGCGGGAGAGGAGAGAGAGGAGTGGGAGAGGAGAGAGGAGCGTGAGATGAGCGCGAGAGACGCCTCTTCGGGACGCCCGTTGTAGGCGGCCTCCGAGGAAGACGTGCGGGGCGGAGGAGTGACTCGAGCTCGGCTGGTAAATCATCACTAGTCTCCCCAGGAAGCTGTGCTCCCCACACGCTGCTTGCAAAGGTCATACACAGAAGGGCGTGGTTGGCCTGTGCAAGCTACAGAGAGTGGTGTGCCGGCGTGGACTCTCCGCTGTCATTGGTCGGCTGCGGTAGTTTCCGGCGTGAGCGACCAATCGTCGTTGGGAAGCCGGAGGCGGACCGACCAATCAGGACGCGTCCCTCACAGTCCGTCGTGGTGTCGCCTCTCCGCCGTCATTACTGCCAGCCATCCAAATGACACACATTACCCGGGCACCAGCCACCACTACCTGTATCATTACCCGCCGACGACATGGCAAACCTTATTAACCTGTCGCTAATATGGCGCACTCTGTCCTAGACTACCTTGTGAGAGCAGCCGAGCCTCGGTGCCC
>NC_061819.1:39361337-39368837 GCF_019202785.1 Penaeus chinensis
TTTTATTTTTTGATTTGTTTCATCTATGTTTTATCATTTATTTATTCATTTATTTATTTACTCATTTACGTGATTCTTTGGGTAGATATGTCGTTTTATTTTCTTTACTTTTTTCCTCTGTTTTGATGTTCCTTTGTTTTTCTTTACGTTGTTGTTGCTGTTTGTTTGATTAAAGGTTGTGTTTGTGCTGTTTATTTTTTATGTTTTATTTTTTTTACATTTACGCTCCTTGTTTGTATGCATTCTGTAATGTCATTTGTTTATCTGTAGCGTTTTTTTTTTTTTATTTGTTTTCAGTTCCTATTTAATGGATGATAAGACATTTAAAAGAAATGGCGGAAATTTGCATAATAACTCATCGCATTAAAATACCTAATTAAACCATTTGAACCCGAATTCATGATTGAATTGAACACCGTTTTGAATTCTGATAATTCAAGTTGAAAGAAGAACTTCTGCTTCTGCTTTTTCATTTTCTCCTTCTTCATCTTCATATTGATGATTATTATAATTATTGCTATTATTATTAGTAGTATTATCATGTTCTCTCCATCCTCCTCCTCCTCCTTCTCCTCCCCCTCCTCCTCCTCTTTTATCATGGTCTCTCCATCCTCCTCCTCCTCCTCCATCATCTTCTCTTCCTCCTCCTCCTCCTCCTCCTCCTCCATCATCTTCTCTTCCTCCCCTCCTCCTCCTTTATCATCATCTTCCTTTCCTTGGCCTTCTGCCGTGCGTGAGGGGGAGGCCGACGCACGTCGAGGTACTGACCTTAAACCGCATTTTTACCTGCCTTGCGACAAAGCCTTCCCTATTCCCTGTAGCTTCTGGAATTTTTATTGTGTAGCAGCTCGTTAAGATATTTAGTAAGATGATATAAGCGGGAGAAATCTTCAAAATTGTCCCCTTCAGCTTTTTTCATTTTTTGTTTTTTTTTATCGAGATGTTAGTTCTCCTGTTATCCATTTTTCTTGTTCTTTCTTCTCTCTCTCTCTCTCTTTTTTTCTCCCCAAAGAGTAAAAGAATTCAAGCTTTCATTAAAGTTCTATCGTTGTTTCGCCTCGTACCAGAAGGCAGCGCACATTCCTTCTTTATACGACTAGGCTGTCGAGTGCGCCAGGGGATACGAACGCGGTCAAATTTTATTACCATTTGACGTGATAGCGCTCGGGGCGAAAGAGCCGGGCCGGCGATTTGATAGACAAGCCGCCGTCCGTTCGGTCGACTGGGGACTTGGGCTTCGTTTCGCGTCGGGCCATGTGGCGTGTACTTTTCTTCATATCTTTTCTTTTCGTTTTGATTGTTTTCTTTTTCTTTGTCTATTCTTATTGGAAAGTCTTGAGGTGTTTGGTGGGGGTGTAAATTGTACCTGAGGTCGTTTTATGCTTGTTTTTTTATTTATTTATTTTTATTTTATTTTTTGTCTTATTTTTTCTTAAGGAAGTGTTGCTTTTGTTAGGTGTTATCCAGATGCGTGTTTTGGCAGTGGGCTCGCCTGTACAGATGGATGTCTTTGACACTGACAAATTTGGATAAGAAATAAGACAACGCAGCGAACACTCTCTCATCACTCAAAGGACGCAAGTGCCGAGCGTACGAAAAGAGAAATCCATCGAAGCCAAACGAAGACAGATGACAGGCAGGATTGGGACAAGTTGAGGCGGGCTGAGACGCCATTTTCTCCGCCGCGCTGAGAGTCTACGATCCTCAGAAGCTCCACAAGAACCCACGCTGCTGACGGCTGTCACCAAAGTAACCAGCCGTCACCTCCAATAATACAACATTTCCAAAGCTGTGTGTTTGTCCGTTCTCTGCCTTTATCGAGCTGTGCATCTGGCAGCTCTGTATACTGTTCGTAGTGCTAGCAGCGTGAAGATTCATAATATTATCTACTTCTGTATGACGCAGATGTGTCAATCATTCCGTCACAAACGACAAGTTCTCTCGCCTCTGTGATTATCTTCAGCAACTCTGGCCACCCACTGGATTCCGCGCTGGACGAAGCCGCGTCCACCGCTCCTCAGTGGCCACGAGAACAACAACAATAACAACAACAAAACAAACAAACCAGGGAAACCGAGCCAATGAATCCCCCACCATTTTGAACCAAATCCCCCTCCCCCTCCCCCCGCTTCCAAAAACTACACCCAGACACCAACAGCGGAATATTCCCCGCGAGTTCCCAGCGGCAGCAATTATGGGGCAGCCGCCTCGACGAAGGAATCTCGGCGTCTGCCTATCGTTGTCACATTCCAGGACCCATAATGGCGACATCTCTATCATGTGTCGGCAGCTGGCAGAGGACGCGGCCGTCACAACAGTATATGGCCCGCCTCCGTCTGCCCTTTCGCTAGGCCGCCGCTCTGTAGGCCTACGCCCGCCTGGACCCACGTCGAGTGACACATGTACAAAAACGGATTTGGAATGGGACAGCGACGCCGGACTTTTCTTGCTTTCGCTGTCTTTCTTCTTGTCGTTCTCTTGTATAATCCTCGCTTTTGAATCGCTTCTCTCGTTGCCGATTCTGTTGATATTTGTTTTCTTTTTTTCTGGTTCCTGGGTTACCTTTGTGAATTTCTTTTAGTCTCATTCTTACATAACTACAGTGTGTATATATATATTTACACACACACACACACACACACACACACACACACACACACACACACACACACACACACACACACACACACACGTGTATGTGTGTTTTCTTTCCTTTTGTCTGTCTGTCTTTGTCGTTCTCTTTTGTGTGTGTGTTTATTCCTACTCTTAAATATATGCCCTTCTAGCTCCCGTTCCTGGCTCAGTATCCCAGAAGTAATATGTTGTAGCAATAGAATAACATCAAAATTGTTGTTTGTTATTTTGTTTTTGTTGTTGTTGCTTTGCTGTCCTTGATTTTTGTTATTGTTGTTATTATTATATTTGTTGTTATTATTATTATCATTATTATTATTATTATTATTATTATTTTTATTATCATGATTCTAATTTATTGTTATTATTATTATTATTATAATCATTATTATTATGCTTGTGATTATCATCATCATTTTCATCATTGTTATTATCATCATAATTATTATTATCATATATTCTTATTACTATTACTATTGCTATTACTACTATTATTTTTATTATCATTATTATTGTTTTATTGTTGTAGATGTTGTCATTATTGACAATGAATTAGCATGATCATCATCATCATTATTAGCATTACTCACTATTATTATTCATATTATGTTCTTTTAATTAGATGTTATTTTTGTTATTGTTGTCGTTGTGTTGGTTTGTCATTATTATTATTATTATTATCATTATCATTATTATTATTATTATCATTATTATTATTAGTATCATTATTATTGTTGATATTTTTATTATCATCCTTATCATGATTATCATAGTTCTTATAATGATTATTTTTACCTTTGTTACAATTAATATTATTATTATTATTATTATTATTATTATTATTATTATTATTGTTATTATTATTATTATTATTATCTTAATCATTACTTTTATTATCATCATTGTTATTATTATTATTGTTATTATTATTATTATTATTATTATTATTGTTAATATTATTATTATCTTAATCATTACTATTATTATTATTATCATCATCATCCCCATTATTATTGTTATCATTATCATCATCATCATCATCATCACTCTTATTATTATTATTGTATATATACGCACTCACGCTGAAATACATACAGACATACATGCATACATACATACATGCATTAATACATACATAAATACATACATACATACATACATACATACATACATACATACATACATACATACATACATACATACATACATACATACATATATACATATATACATACATACATACATACATACATACATACATACATACATACATACATACATACATACATACATACATACATACATACTTAATACGTACATACACATATACATACATACATACATACATACATACATACATACATACATACATAGAAAGTTATTTTTGGCACGCTGATTCCTACAAAGATAGTATGGATACTGATTTTGATAACAATGATAACGATAATATGATAGTGATAAACTATTACCCACGCTATAAGAATCAGAGCAACAGTAATAATAGTGACAGTAATGATAATGATAATAATCGTAATATTTATAGTCTTGATAAGAGTATTATTACAATAGTTATTGATGTTAATCATATCAACAAATTATAATAGTAAAAGTGATAATGATACTGATAATGATGATGGTGATAATGATAATGATAATAATAATGACAATGATAATAGTAATCATAAAAATGGTAATAATAATGATAATAATAATAGTAATGATAATAACGATAATGATAATATTGATAGTGATAATAATGATAATGATCATGATTACGAAAATAATTATGTTAATGGATAATGATAGTGATAATACTGATAATATAATAAAAATAATGGTAATAATAATAATAATAATAATAATAATAATAATAATAATGATAATAATACTGTTGATAATAATGTTAGCAGAAATCATAGTTATTGTTGTCTTTGTCATTATTTTCGTCATTTTATCGTTCTTGGTGATGTCGCTATGAAGTAGGGATAAAGATGCTTCCTGATTAATCTTATGATTCCCTCCTTGCCTCCTTCCTCTCTCCTTCCCTTCTTCTCTCCTTCCTTCCTTCCTTCTCTTTCCTTCCTCTCTCCTTCCCTCTTTCCACTCCTTCCTTCCTCCTTCCCTCCTTCCTCCTTTCGCTTTGCTTCTTCCCTCCCCTTCTCCCCCTTTCGCTTTCCTTCCTTCTTTCCTTCCCTCCTTTCTCTCTCCTTTGTCATGTGTTCTTTTCTGCCTCCTTCACTCCTTCCTAATTCTTTATTCTTTCTCTTCTTCCTTTCTTTCGTGCTCTTTTCTCTCTCCATCCTTTCCCCCTTCATTTCTTATTTACTTCCTCTATCCTTCCCACCTCCTTTCATGTCTCTTTTCCTTCTCCTTCCTTTCCTCCCTCCTTCTTTCTTTCTCTTTTCCTCTCTCCCTTCCTCTTATTCTCGCATTTCTTCGAATTTCTCAGCTCCACCTCCTCTCTGTCTGTCTCATTTTCTCTTCCTCCTCTTCTGTCCTTTCTCTCTAATTTATCCTCTTTCACTTCTCCCATCCTTTATTCCTCCTTTCCTCTTTCCCTCTTTCCTCCTCCTCCTCTCCCCTCCCTCTCCCCTCCCTTTCCTTTTCCCTTCCTCCCTTCCTTCCCTCCCTCTCCTCTCTCCTCTCTCTCCATCCCTCCCTCCTCATCTCCCCCCCCCCCCATGTGGGCTCCTCCCCCCTCCCCCCCTCCCTCTCGAGTGTCACCTCCTCCGAGATTCAAATTTCGCGGGAGATTCGGTTGGCGGGCGGCGGCGGCGGCGGGCTTGCGGGCGGCGGCGGCGGCGGGCTTGCGGGCGTGGGCGTATCTGATGGCCCGCCGGTAATGAGGTGTCGTCGCGGCGCAAAAAGATGAATATAGTGAATAAATAAATAAAGATAAAGGAAACTGCTTCGAGAGGACGACCTTCCACGCTGACGAGGACGACCCTCTAAGGTGACACTCGAAGTCGTGGCATCGAGGGTCGTGGCGGGGTCGCTCGATGGCCATTGGCAGCCGGGGGCTTCGTCGCCTCCCTTGCCGGCGAATTTTTCCATTTACTGCTTACCTTTTTTGTCTACTTCTTGTCCCGTCTTCTCCTTTTCCTTCTTCCTCTTCTTCTTCTTCTTCCTCTTCTTCCTTTTCGTATTCCTCTTTACACTTTTGAATTAATTTGAATTCGTAATTGATTTGATTATTTATGCTTAAATAAAAAATGTCAAAATTTTCTCCTTCTTCATCTTCTTCTTCATGTTCTTCTCCTGCTTCTTCTTCTCCTTCTACTTCTTCTTCTTCTTCATTTTCTTCACCTTTCTTATCATCTTCTTCATCTTCATCTTCTTCGTCCTCTTCTTCATTTTGTATTTATTTGTTCTCTTGTTTTGCTTGCTTGCTTGTTCCAATCCGTCTCTCCATTTCTTTAATGCTAATGGACCCCCCCCCCCCCCCTGTGTGTGTCATTTCTTGCCTTCGTGTCTCATTATTCTCTCTTCCTCATTACTCATTCGTTCTCTTTCCTCCTTGATTGCCTTTACCCATTTTTCTTTATCCGTCTTTCTCTCCCTTTCTTTCTTCTACTCTTCTCCTCCTCCTCTTCCCTCCCTCTCCTCTTTCCTTCTCCCTATCATTCTCCCCTCTTTACTTCCTCTTTTCTAACCTCCTGTCTCCCTCATGCGCTTCTGTGTCCCCTTCCTTTCCCTTCCTTCTCCCTTCTCCCTACTTCGCCTTGCCCTCTTCTCCCTCTCCTTGTCTTCCTCCTTCGCCATTCTCTTTCCTTCTCCCTTCCCCGTCTCCTCTCTGTCCCTCTCCTCTCCTCGTCCTCTTCTCGTCCTCCCCGTCTCATTCCTTCCCCTTCCCCTTCCCCTTCCCCTTCTTTCCTCCTCCTCTCCGTCTCCCTCCTTCGCTTTCCCGTCCCCTCCCCTTCTCCTCTCTCCTCCTCCTTTCCTTCTCCCCCTCCACATCTCTTCCTCCTCGTCCCCTTCTCCCTCTCCCCTTCCCTACTCCATCTCCCTCTTCTATCTCTATCTCCTCCTCTCCTTCTCCCCTTCTCCCCTTCCCTTTCTCCCATCACTTCTTCCCTCTCCTCCCCTCTCCTCTCCCTCCTTCTGCCCTTCCCCTCTCATCCCCTCTCCTCCCCTCTCCTCTCCCTCCTTCTCCCCCTCCCCATCTCTCCTCTCCTCCCCTCTCCTCCCCCTCCCCCTCTCTCCTCTCCTCCCCTCTCCTCCCCATCCCCCTCTCTCCTCTCCTCCCCTCTCCTCCCCCTCCCCCTCTCTCCTCTCCTCGCCTCTCCTCCCCCTCCCCCTCTCTCCTCTCCTCCCCTCTCCTCCCCCTCCCCATCTCTCTCTCCTCCCCCTTCCCTCCCACAGGACTCTGTAGGATCTATTCAGTGACACCGATGTTATCACTCGTGCCCAGCGGGGGTTCGGACGTTCCAATTGCATTCAGATTGCCTCCACCGCTAAAGAGTTCCCTTGAACGATTATTTGTGGGTCGAACATTAAAGCTGCGGCTCAACTTCCTGGTCGTCTTCACCGGGGTCTCGCTCGATATGTCATTAATCAGAAGCATCGTCGACTCGGCCCTGTCTCGCGTTCGGTCACTGCCAGCCTCCTCCCGACGCTTTCCGAAGCTCCTTCCTGCTCGAGCTCGCTCTCTCTTGCGCTCTCTCTGTCTTTCGGTCTCTCTCGCTCTTTGTCGTTCTCTCTCTCTGTCTTTCGGTCTCTCTCTCTCTCTCTCTCTCTTTCTCTCTCTGTCTGTCTTTCGATCTCTCTCTGTCTGTCTGTCTGTCTGTCTGTCTTTCGGTCTCTCTCTGTCTGTCTGTCTGTCTGTCTGTCTGTCTGTCTTTCGGTCTCTCTCTCTTTCTCTCTCTC